>NC_060140.1:678994075-679297669 GCF_021461385.2 Schistocerca piceifrons | reverse complement strand
TCCAGTTTTTATTGCTCAGGCAGCGGAGTGCACCGAGGTGCTGCCAGCTCTTCCGCTTTAAGCTGACGAAGGTGAGGTAGCCAAGTCAATCGGGTGTCGAAAACGAGTCCTAAGACTCGATAAGTCCACTACCGTGAGTAGACCGCCATTAAGGTAAAATTCTGGTTCCGGATGAACGGTACGACGCCGACAGACGTGCATGACACACGACTTCGCGGCTGAAAACTGGAAGCCGTGGACCAGAGCCCATGACTGGGCTGAGCAACACCAGTACTGGAGGAGCAGTACGATATGCAGAAGTCGTCTGCATACAGAGAAGGGGAGACCGACGACACTACAGCTGCTGCTAAACCATTAATGGCTACTGATAATACATACACTCAATACGGAGCCCTGCGAGACTCCATTATCCTGGATACGAGAGGAACTATGAGGGGGGGGGGGGGGGGGGGGGCGCACCAACTTGGACACGGGAAGTAAGGAGCGACAGGAGGTTCTGGGTAAAAATCGGGAGCGTGCCCCGGAGACACCAGTCACATAAAGTGGCAAGGATATGATGTCGCCACGTTGTGTCATAAGCTTTCCATTAATCAAAAAAGACGGCAGGCAGGTATTGGCGCCTGAAACAGGCTGTTCGGGTGGCATACTCGAGGGGTACAAGATTACCAGTGGTAAAGAGACTCTGGCGAAAACCGCCCTGGCATGGAGCCAGTACGCCCCACACAGTGGCTTTGCACAACTACACGGACTACCCTAGTACGCCTCCTTCGTCAGTCCAAATTCTCTGTCACGCCTCACCCCACTTGGTACTCCCTGTGAACTGTAACAAGATTGCAGAGCCTCTCCAACTGTACTGGAATAGCACCTCAGCTTCAGTCTTCCTATACAGGGTGTTACAAAAGGGTACGGCCAAACTTTCAGGAACATTCCTCACACACAAAGAAATAAAATATGTTATGTGGACATGTGTCCGGAAACGCTTACTTTCCATGTTAGAGCTCATTTTATTACTTCTCTTCAAATCACATTAATCATGGAATGGAAACACACAGCAACAGAACGTACCAGCGTGACTTCAAACATTTTGTTACAGGAAATGTTCAAAATGTCCTCCGTTAGCGAGGATACATGCATCCACCCTCCGTCGCATCGAATCCCGGATGCGCTGATGCAGACCTGGAGAATGGCGTATTGTATCACAGCCGTCCACAATACGAGCACGAAGAGTCTCTACGTTTGGTACCAGGGTTGCGTAGACAAGAGCTTTCAAATGCCCCTGTAAATGAAAGTCAAGAGGGTTGGGGTCAGGAGAGCGTGGAGGCCATTGAATTGGTCCGCCTCTACCAATCCATCGGTCACCGAATCTGTTGTTGAGAAGCGTACGAACACTTCGACTGAAATGTGCAGGAGCTCCATCGTGCATGAACCACATGTTGTGTCGTACTTGTAAATGCACATGTTCTAGCAGCACAGGTAGAGTATCCCGTATGAAATCATGATAACGTGCTCCATTGAGCGTAGCTGGAAGAACATGGGGCCCAATCAAGACATCACCAACAATGCCTGCCCAAACGTTCACAGGAAATCTGTGTTGATGACGTGATTGCACAATTGCGTGCGGATTCTCGTCAGCCCACACATGTTGATTGTGAAAATTTACAATTTGATCACGTTGGAATGAAGCGTCATCCGTAAAGAGAACATTTGCACTGAAATGAGGATTGACACATTGTTGGATGAACCATTCGCAGAAATGTACCCGTGGAGGCCAATCAGCTGCTGATAGTGCCTGCACACGCTGTACATGGTACGGAAACCACTGGTTCTCCCGTAGCACTCTCCATATAGTGAGCTCTAACATGGAAATTAAGCGTTTCCGGACACATGTCCACATAACATCTTTTCTTTATTTGTGTGTGAGGAATGTTTCCTGAAAGTTTAGCCGTACTTTTTTGTAACACCCTGTATACGTCGTAGATGTCGTAGACTTAAAAAGGTCTCTGGAAGCATATAGTTCCACTTGATTTAAGAGTATTTTCTCACATAGAAAGCTTGAAGATAAAATAGGTGCAATAGCCAGTTGCAGTACTGATGATGAGTAGCAGTGTGTGAACTAGTCAGTCAACCCGGTGCAGTTACTTTGGAAGGTTTCAGTGTGAGTTGGTGTACTGGTCTGTCCGCACGCGCTACTGAGATACCAGTGTGAAGTGCTAAGTGGGGCAAAGAATTGTTTGAGTTTCTTTCCAAGGCCGCTCCTCCTCCGCCTAAACTCCATACACCACACGCCATAGTCCGACAAAGCTGGAGCGTACGTGGCGAACAGAGTGCGCCTCTACGCTATTGGTCCCTGTGCAAAGTCGGACACGGCGCTTGCGTCGTACGTGAAACATCCATTTTACGCTGCTAGTGAGTTGGCTCTCAGTTGATCTCCCATTATGACATTAGGTTCATCTGTAGCCTCCGATATTACACTGTATTTTGGTGCAGCAACTGTTGAAACAATTATGCTTCTATCATCACGTAAACGTTTTTTTATGCTATGTATGATATGATGGTGTCTCAGCACTACTTATGAACAGTGTATCATCGAAACTCGAAGTATGGAACGCAAAACAATCTAGTTTCCCATTTTTAGCCCTTTGGAATGCGAGAAGAAGTGTTAAGCGTTCTAGAAGCTCTACAGATATCGAATGATACGCTTTTTTTTTATTGAACCACCAACGAATTTATGGATTGTGATGTATCATCTCTAAAGTCTAACAACATTCAACAAGATTCTTCTTAAATAACTTTATTTACGTTACAGCCGAAATATTCATCACGGGAGAATTCACCGACTCGGATTGTATTTAAACAAATTTATATATCTTTTTTTCAGTCTGTGGTGTACTTTTTAATGGTTCCGTACCCAAGACAGCCTCCCAAGATCATTATGAAGTGTCTGATACGATCTTTTTTTATATGCATCCGTGTATTTATCGTTCGATTCAGTGCTTCCTAGGGCCTTTTATGTGTATTTTTATAGGTATCGTACGGTTCAGTTTGCCCAAAAACCCTATTCTTCTTTGTAAAAACATATAGAATATTCTGGAATGACGTAAATTCTCGTTATTATTAATAGACTGTTGTCATTAACAAAACTATATATATATATATATATATATATATATATATATATATATATATATATATATATATTCCAAACTGAATAGCAAATCGTGAAATTGAAGTAATAAACGTTTAGCAACAAATATTAAGAGGCTGTGGAAATGTTGGCACAAATAACTAACGCCTCTAATTATCATAATTGTAATTGGTAAATTAGGTAACACAAAAAGCCTCATTCCGATTCAAAAGAAAAGAATTATTATCCAGTGATGTAATTTTATTCGTTATTCCTTTTCATGTAATTCATTGTAACTAATGGTACTTGTAAACTACGCAAATTTACAAAATTCCGGTATCTAAGAAAACATGTGTATTTAATTTGTGTAATTTGGCGAAGCACGATGTGTATACTTCGAACAAATGTTAGCAATAAAATCCATACAGTCACTAATTACGAAATTAAAGTAAACCGAAATAATTGTTGAAATCAGGTTGAGAACTGATGCTCACACATAAAGCCGAAGATGATGATTAATGTAATATGTTATTTTACATTATATGTTATAACCTGTACAAATGTAACAGTTAATTTAGATGAAATCGTTTTTAATTGTAAGTTACATTTTGTAATAAATTAACAATGGTAACAAGTGTTAAATTTGAATATAAAGTAAATGCAATCAAAATATAATTTACAGCCATTTATGTCTCATTTTAATTAAAGCAACACGGTCCTTTCCCTTGACGTAGAATCATGAAATTTGGCAAGGACAAAGTTTCACAGTAAAAGTACAGGGAAAAAATCAAAAATTATTACTTTGTGATTATATCACATGAAAAAATTTGATTTGTCTTTTGTTATCCGACTTCGAAGTTGAAATTAAAACATTCTCGAAAGTGTTTGAATCCCTGGGAACGATATCTTGCCATTGTCAATGTCGAAAACGGGCAAAAATCGCAGAAGTCCTCTATTCCCGGAATGGATGAACTGTCTGCATACATAATTAATTTTGTACGGAACACTCAGTGCGCTTGTCCTAGTCGCAACTGGCTTTTTTTTTCTTCAATGAGACTAGTTTCAATCTCCCTGGATCATCTTCAGATGTAAAAACAATGCAAAATTATATGCGTGTATTACAAAAAGTAGATAGGTATTGTACGTGTTGGATTTACCTATGTAGATCCCTAAGCAACCTGTCGTGTTTCTGTCGGAACTATACATCAGAATACTGTGGTACCCAACTGTGGTCAGTGTTTTAAATATATCACTGATGAAAGGAGAGGAGGAGGTGGGCGGAGGAGGAAGAGGTGGGGGGGGGGGAGAGGGGAAAAAGGTGGGAAGGGAGAGAAAGTGGAGCGAAGGGATTGGGAGACGCAAAAGAAGGCAGGGAGGGGAGGAACGAGGGATGACATGAGTATTCGGAAAAAAACATTGCAGTAACCTGAGAAAGAAGAGTCTTACCTAAAATTATAAGAAGTAAAATTACGTACAAAATTAACTTCCCTTTGGTCTTAAACGAACCAAAACATTGAAATTTCACGATGCACGTCTTCCGTCTGTAGCTTGTCAGATGATTCATTGCTCGTTCTCACGCTTGGCAGAATTTTCTGCTTAAGTGTCTTCTCACGTAAGCAGAACAATAACACTGTTGCGTTTCGCAGTGAGGTTAGACCAGGCTGCTGCCAGAACTGTGTACGCCCAAACAATCCCAATACAAGGCCTACCTGTTACGGATCGCCTCACGGAGTCGATATTCGACATTACCCGTTCACATCGGGTGTTCTTACCAAGAGCCACTCCACTTCATGGCATCATTACACTGACTTCCCACAGCTAAGCTGCTTCAACCACTAGAAAACTCCCCCACAGGTAGCGTGTGATCTCATGGTTCAGATCGGAAGTTGGCATTTCTGGGGAGGCCAGTTGCGGAACGTGCATCCCACCTGGAAAACGGCAGTCGGTTGCCGCAACACATGCAAACTGCGGAGGTGATGCAAACAGATGATGAAACAGAAGGTAGTGACTGGTAAATTCAGGGATTACCCTTCCTGGTAAACCACAGGTGAGAGGCATCCTGCCTGGTCGCCAACTACAGGCAAAGACGAAGACTGTTGTCGGTGGCGAACGGTTTCCCTCCGATCGCGAACATACCGAGATTCATTCTCAGTTACTCTTTGAATACAACTTCCCAAAAAATCGACACCTGCTTCTTCAGGCAGAAAAACAAATTGGGATGGAAGAATAGCTTATTTATTTCCGCCTTAGTTTTAATGCCTGACAAAGGAAATCAGTAACTACAATACTAGGAACTGAACGTAATACCTTACAAATATTTGCGTAATACAGTGAACTGATAAAGACCATTTTCGTCGAGTGCTTAACGTAAAAATTTTCAAAAGCCGTTCTGAGTCCCAGAGACGAAACTGCATTCTAGTTACGGAGATGAGGATTATGGTTTGTGGATTGTTCTCCATCTCACGCACAGATAATTTCAGCAGTACGTTGAGTTGGCAAATCCTCCGGAATTAAGCAGTTCCGAATTATATGTAACTTCTCATTTTCGTAAATTACTTACTTGCATCTGAAAAAATTGCTGCAAGCTGCACTGTAGTGTAAGAAAGAGGAGTTAAGTCAGTACAATCCTATTTCTCGTACGACAAGCACACAATTAGAATACTACAATCATTGTTTTCCAACAGTTATCATTCAATCGGCATGTTCAGTACATGCACTCAGATAATTAATTCCTACGATGATTGCTGAGCAGAATCACTGATGTCCATATCTACAACTAAACCACTACGTGTCTTTGTGAGACACTTAGGCAAATTTACAGAAGGTTAACTTAGAAACAGATTACGTGAACAGGCCACCAACGTTTTTTCTGTATTAAGTGTAAATTCTGAAGAGTGCCCCATTTTATTATAAGGTGAAACAAAGAAATTAAGTCTGAGGTAGATGTTGGTTTGAAATCCATTAGTAAAACTGTTGACACTAATTTAATGTCTCATCGAACAAAGTCTGTAAAAGGAGAACTAGAATACAATCAAGCTCCACAGGCCACTGAACGTGTTGTGAAGACTTGTTTGGTGCGTCTGTCCATACTAGTCTATTTTGTGCTAGATTCTTCATCTCTGAAGAATTACTGCAATCTGCTAACTATTTTTGTACCTTGGTCTCCCTCTGCAAGTTTTATCTCCCACACGTTCCTCAGTTACCAACTGATGGTTCCTCCTTGATCCTGGATGTGTCCTATCAATCGATCCCTTCTTTTAGTCAAATTGGACTTTCTTTTACCAATTCGACTCAATACTTCCACATTAGTATCTCTACCCACTCATCTAGTGTCCAGCATTCGTATGTAGAACAACATTTCACAAGTTTTTATTCTCTTCTTGTCTGAGCTGCTTAGGGTCCACATTTCACTTTCACATAACGCTGTATTTCACAAAAATACCTGCAGGAAAGACTTCGTAATACTTCAATTTATATTAGATGCTCTTTCAGAAACGATTTTATTGCTATTCTCAAGCTGCATTTTTATCGTCCATACTATTCGCTCAAACCTAGTTGACATTCGGCCGCTTTGGCTGATTAGAACGAACTTATATGGGAAATGTCTTTACGGTCGCTCTCGTGAGTCACAGCCCCCGATTTTCAACTCGATATGCGAGTCTCGGGTTCAATCCCGGATAGGGGAAGGGATTTTTCCACGTTCCATTCCTTCCAGGAAGGTCCCGGGTTCACTCTACCTTCAAACGAAGGTGTACTGGGGACCTTTCCGGGGAACAAGAGACGGCCCGGCGCTATGGACTCTGCACTTTCTTCCTCCTCCCAGTACCGCGGAGAAGAAAGGCTGTACTCTACGCTCAGTCACGTCAATAATCGATCACGGGCATGCGGCAGATTTTACACTCACTAACATACTTACTTGCTTGCTTAGGCCATCATCAGTTATTTTGCTGTCAAAATAGCTAAACTTATCTGCTGCTTTGTTTCATTTCCTAATCCAACTCTCTTAGCATTGCCTGATTTAAATCGACTACATTCCATTACCCACGTTTTACTTTTATTTATATTCATCTTGTTACGTCTTTTCAAGGCACTATCCTTTCTGTTAAACTGCTCTTCCAAGTCCATCGCCATCTGACGGAATTACGTCTTCAGTGAAACTCTAAGTTTTCATTTCTAGTCTATGAACTTTAATTTCTTTTCCAAATTTCTCCTTTGTTTCCTTTACTGCTTGTTCAGTGTACAGACTGAACAACACTGTGGGCCAGGCTACGATCCTGTCTCACTTCCTTCTCAATATCAAGGGAATTTCACATCCTTCGACTCTTATAGCAGTAGTCTGTGGCCTGTACAAGATCTACGTTACCTTCTGTTCCCTGTACTTAGTCCCACATATAGTCAGAATTTCATACGGGTTCAAGCCAATATTCTCAAAAACTTTTATTTATCGTTGTACAAATGCTGGGTTTTATTCATGATCATCCTCATTTTACTGGCAAGTACTGACTTCAGGGCATACAGGTTTTAGACAAAAATGTGAAAACAGTGTGTGAAACTGTGTAAAATTTGACATGAAATGACCATCTGGAGAGCGATCATAAGCTTTACATGAATGTTTCATTTAACTGCTTCTATCGCAAAGTTTCTTGTTCATTAAAATAATCATAACGTATTCAGTTTTAGCATGATTTCTGTAATCAAATTTTATTTTTGAAACAATTTGCGGAATTCCGCTCACCTAGAAAGTGTCAGAAAATTAATACATATTTTTACATACTTCCATACATCTGAGAATATTTTTAACTGTACCTCTAAATTAATCTTCTTTCAGTTACTCTGTATAATTATCTGTACGTTAACCACGCATCAACGACCTCTAGAGCTTTAGAGTTGCATTTACAGCTTATATGTAGTGGCTGAAGCATACATGGCAACTTCGACTCGCGTTATTTTTAGATGTTTGTGACTTCTTTCAGTGCTTCTGAGCGACAGGTATATTCGTGTTTATGTTACAGTTTGTTTTATTTTTTAACCTCTGAAGTTAGTAGACGGTACGGTTTCTTCTTTTTCTATTATTATTATTATTATAGATTCTGAAGATGGTTATTTCTTAGCCGAAACCGGTAATCTCGTTCAAAAGAAACTTTACGATCAGGACAGTTAAATAAAATGTTGTAAGTGGTCGTCAGAACAGTGTTCTGTGTAGTTTCAACTGCATTATGTCGGAGGTAAGTGAATTTGAACGTGAGTAAATTATTGCTGCTCGTATGGTGAAGCATACAGGAAAAGTGGAAGTCATCATCCCCCCCATATCACAACACGGACGAAAGTATGTGTTGAGTCATCGTGACGGATGATCATTGAGGAATATTGTGACGAAAAATGAAACAATGACACCTGCAAAAGTCACTATACAACTGAATGTGTCACACGCGAACCCTGTCACCACGAAAACACCAAGAGAGCTCCATAAACAGGGAAATTCAGGGTGAGCTGGAATCCCGAAACCACATATCAGTGCTGCGAATGTCCATAATAGGTATACGTGGTGCCGAAACTACAAAACCGGTACTGTGGAGCAATGGAAGAAAGTCATTTGGTCGGATGAATCTGGGTTCACACAGTTTCCAAAATCTGGCCGAGTTTACGTCCCAGGAGCAAAACATGGCGGGTATTCAGCAATGATTTGGGCAACTGTACAGTGGTATCCCATGCGCCCCCATGGGTTCTTTGCAAGGCTGCGTTATTGACAAGCATTGTGTGACCATTTTGGCTGATCACGTCCATTGCATGGTACAATGTTTGTTCTGCGATGATGATACTGTGTCCTAAGATGACACTGCCTCTATTCTCACTGAGTCGCATCGTCCAGGACTGACTTTGTGAGCACGAGGATCAATTGTATCTCTGCTGGTCACCAGATCTCAGTATTATCAAGAATTTGTAGTCTACTTTGTAGAGAAGGGTGTGTGATCGCTATCTGCCTCCATGTTTATTACCTGAACTTTCCAGTGTTTTGAAGGAAGAATGATACATATTCCCGCGAAGACAATACAGGAGTTGCATTTAGCCATTCCGAGACGAGTGTTTTGTTTGCAGCGGTTTTCCTACACAGTATTAGGCATGATAATGTTTTTTGGTGTTTCCATATTTTTGTCCGCTCCCTGTATTTCGAAGGAATATACAAACTTTAGTGACGTTTGGTGGTAAGTGTAAATCAAACGTCCAGGATTCGAACCCAATTCGGAGGCCCTAGAAATGTTTTTATCGTGTACCATTTCTTTCACTTCCAGCTATATTCAAAATGGAAGGCAAGGATTAATGAGAAAAATGCCTATTTGCACCGTCTTTAGGAGTGTACGTTAAGCTGTGGTTCTCCTGGAAGTGAGTGGGTATGTCATAACAAAATGTCTGAGGAAGGCAAGGGCATAGAACCTCCAACACAGGGTCGCCCAGTAAAGCACTGCAATATTGAAAGTACCATTGGCGTTTAGGAAAGCATTAAATCTAATGCTGCAAATATTCGTTTTCCTTTGAATAAAAGAAAAAGTAATGTATGCTGATCGAGCGCTAACCGACCGTAACAGATGACATTACTCAGCTAACGCTGAACGATAGTTCACGCCACCCGCCTCACTAGCAACCGAGGGAACCGTTTTTCAAAAACGGTTTGCTAATCCATTATAGCGTGTCGGCGTACAGCAGCCTTTGCACTTCGTATTATCCCTACCCCAACGACCGTGCACACTCAGGATTAGCATTGTCCCGTCAAGGCTGGAAAAAAGTTTCGGACTAAGTGGGACCATTCCCTGCATTAGCGATGCAATCACTGACCAGTCGCAGGGAATTCCTCAGTCGCTTTGAGGGGTAACGCTCTGGCGTCGAAGTTCTATTACTCGACAGCCGCTTCGCTTGATACTCCTTTTCGTTTTTGTACGATAAGACACAGTGCCTATGCTCGTACGTCACTCGTTTTCCGTGTTCTCTTGACTAGGTAGGAATGAACATACATGAAGTCACAAATTAAAATTAGAGTGTTCTCAATCAATGAACAAAAACTCAAAATACTAAGGAACGTTCCAGTGCATCTCCAGTGGGGTCAGCTATTACACAAAGTGTATCGAGACAAAAATAAAATGTGCCTATGACCAAATAGAAAAGATGCCCATTTCGTTGACTTAAGCAGAAGTGGACGCAGCAGTGGTCGTCAACGGGGAAAAGAAAGGCAAAGATAAATTACTAACACCTGCGTTTTCCGGACATCAGTAACTGAGGTAATAAATATTGCAAAAAAAAATACATATGGCCGATACTACAGAAACACCCGTAGACCTGAAACAAATCATAATGTAGAAAGATTGCGGCAATCACATACTGCCGATATAGAAATAGAGCAAACAAGGTCAAAGACGATCAATCGATAAGAACGAAAAATGACGATCACATTTACATGACAAAAAACGGAGAAATTCTAGTCGACAGCCACGAAATCTTTGACCATTCTAAAACGAACACATACGCTGAACTTGCCAAGGACTTCGGAATATTGTTTAGGAATATTGTTTAAACACAATAAGAGTGCGAAGGGCTCATGTAGTGTACAAAACCTGATTACGTTAGTGAAAAGTTAGTTCCTTTACGTCTCTTGGTCGCTACCAACGAAGTCATAAAAGTATGGAACGAAACTAAAACGCAGCGTTGGTTCTACCCGATTAACTGTCTTCAGTACTAGGAAGCAGACACTTTACGTTGCTTTCACATTTACCATATGTAGAACAGTGAACGCTCACAGTTGTTAACAAATGAAAAGTGGCGTCCTACGAAAGGTTCAAATGGATGTCTCTCCTCTTAATCTTAATTTACCCCTTGTGTCACTATCCACTTTAAGACTGCTAACTGAAAACGTTGTAGGTGCCAAATCTGCGATTTGTCACATTTTTTAAAAAGCAACATCTGTACATAATTGTGTGAAAAGCAGGTTAAACCACTCCCCCCCCCCCCCCCCCCCCGACTGTCTTTTACACTCCTGATTACAATATCTAGGACCTATACTAGGTTTTTTTTCCTTTTCTAGATATTATTCTTCCCAAAAATTTTGATAATAGAATCCATTATCTGAGCACACATCACATGAATGTACAAACTAATGTAAATAAATTTCCCCTGTGAAACCAATTTACTCAGATTATGCAACCCCCTGTACTGAACGTTTTGTATTAATTAGTTTTTCTGGAAGTAATTTATTTCAGAAATTGTCGTATTTTAAAGTTTTCTATCTATGAGGCATCCATAAAAATCTCGTGAGCCAATAAAATGACTCAGGAAAGTAGATTATCTGTGAACTGTAGACCAATTCTTGCTTATTTCCAAGACATGTTTATTTTAGCTCAAACCTAATTAATTCAGGAGATTTAATTAAATATTTCAACCGGCCCAAAATCACAGATTACATTGTGACCAAACTGCTTGCTGTACATTGTAACTGCTACTGCTCATATCGGTAATTTGATAAAGTCTAACAGTCATTATTGCATCTATTTAAAAAGTAAGAATTTGACCTAGAGAAATTTCAAATAACCAAAATGACATAATATACTAGTGCACGTCTACATAAGAAAGAAACGCGTGCAGTTCCGTGATTACACTTCCCGTTTTTCTTGGAGTTAAGTCTTGGTCACAATTTAACTTGCTGCGGGGTTTCAGTATTATTTTAAAGTTATCCGTTAAATGTATGAGGCGGCCTGATAAACACTTTTGATCCGTTATGAGGCCTGGTCTTTAGCGATGGGCATCAAACTCCGTAAATAAATATGCGAAGTGATTTCGTGTGAATATTTGAGAAGTACTACTAGGCTTCTCTTTTTATTTTTTTTTAAGAGATACAATCCTATCAGGAACATTTTCAGCTAAAGGACCCGTGGCGCAGCTACCGACAGACTACATTAATCTACATGTAGCCCCCCCCCCCCCCCCCACGTATCAAAAAATGGTTCAAATGGCTCTTAGCACTATGGAACTTAACATCTGAGGTCATCAGTCCATAGAACTTAGAACTACCTAAACATAACTAACCTAAGGACATCTCACACATCCATGCCCGAGGCAGGATTCGAACCTGCGACCGCCCCCACGTATCATTCTACCTTTATACCTGATTTGAATCCAAATAATGGAGAGGATATTCTGATACCACAGAATTATGCCACTCACACACAAACTTCCTGATGTCAGCATCAAACAAAACAATAAAACACGTCAGAAAGTAATTTATTAAGAAAGTTCTAAGTGACCGATTGGTTCTATGAGCCAACAAGAAAGTTTTTACAAGTTGAGTTCTCGAAAGAAGAAAACTGCAGCCAGCCACTGTTAACATACTTCACATTTACGGAAACAGCACCGATACCGGTTTGGACCGACATGTTGATCTTCAGACGGCTGTTCACATTTATATTACATCTGTTATTTTTTACATTAGGTGTTGGCCGTTTTCTTCAACAGCTAGTGTAAAAAGCAGCAAACGTGATACAGATCTGAACAGCCATCTGAAGATGAACCAGTCGACTCAAACCGGTAGCGGCGCTTTTGTGTAACTATACAACATACTAGCAGTGGCTAGTTGCTGTTTTCTTCTTAGCAAGAATCATCTTGTATTTTGTACATAGCCACAGTCTCAAAACACGTCAGTTTTCGATAAAATAGCAGGAAGAAAATTTTGTTCCAACTGCTATTAATACAAAGGCACTGCGTTTCATTTGCGATAATAAGGTAGAGTTCCGCGTTCTGGCCCCAGACGACGCAGTCCGGACGGACCTCCGTCTCGTCCTCTGGCAACGGCGTGACTGGAAGCGGTTGCAGGGGCGTGGCGCCAGCACACCGCTCTCCCGGCCGTTGCCGGGTTCCCAGTAATCGGCCGGCTAGCTCCCCCGCGAAGCTGAGTACACCCTGCACCAGTCCTCCCACCAGGAAAAAGTCCCCGGCTGTACTCTGAATCGAATCCGGAGCTCCCTATAAGTCAGCCGCGCTAACCACTCAGCCGCGATAGAACAAAAATACAGCACTAAGTGTTTAACTAACGGAACTGCAGTTAACAAAAAACGTATCTTTTGAGTTTGGATACTCTAGACGCCGTCTACTAATACATGTTTGAAATGCTGTACTTTCTCCACGCTTCGGCACCTGGGTCAAGTCTAAAGATATGCAACAGAGTAACGAAAACACAACAGCACTGAAGACGTTTTGTGTAAAAAATAAAAGTAATGAGACCGTTTTCCATTTTCATTCTTCACTAGTTCCTCCTCGCATGTGCTGATTTCGTTACATATCAATTTACTAATGCCATAGCTTGCTTCGCAAGCTCAAGGATCAGTTTGGTACCGACGTGTATTGTATGATGGTAGTAAGTAGTTAACTAGAACTGTAACAGAAAGTAAAACCCATTAATCACCCTTCACAGCAAAATGTGGTGGGTCACACCACCTAATGGATTTTTTTCTTGTTAATAGACGTAACAAATGGGTAGTATTTTATAGATGTTTGGCCTAACTATTCTCATAACGAATAATCCACATCCAGAATCAAACTTTGACTGCAGTGGGGTGTATATCGTTTTGAAACTTCCCCATAAATTAGAACTGTGATCCGAAATGGAGGTCTCGAACCCGGAATACTGACTTCTCGAGCAGTGCTCTTATCGCGTGAGCTACCCAGGCGAATCACCCGACCCACTAAGGTTCCGAAAATGCGCTGGGCGGAAGTTTTATTCTGAAAGCGATCCTCAAGTCTATGGCTATGCCACTTCACTGCAGCATCTGTTTTTTATGCTAATCAAGCAAGGTACGAAGGGAAGTTAAGAAATAGCAGAGAGGTTTTGGCAGAAGCTAAGCCGTGAAGGTAGGTTTGATAGCTTACCTATTCAACCAGCGAGCAAACACGCCTTCACCGAGACTTTACTGTCAACTGGACACTCTAAAACTGCAAACGACCAGCTATTCGAGAAAGAAATATCTCCTATTCTGGACTGAAATTATACTTTCGGATCGAACAGTTGGATTATACCACGTACGTTTTGAGGCGTTGTACGTAAGGCATTACCCAAAGAGTTACTCAAGATTGGAGAGGTTTCTTACAAAAATTCATACTGCACACTGACGAAGGGTAAATGTTTTGCAGGGCTCAAAATTTATGAAATGTGTTTGGTCCAGTTACTGTGATCGTGATGTTTTATTTGTTGGAAAAAAGTAAATTTAAATAAAAAATTGGCCAGATGCGAGTAGGACTCTCACTCACAGATTCCATGCAAACTTTATGTATGTAGACAGTTCATCCCCTCCGTGAATCGAGAATCTATGATTTTTGTCAGCTATCAAAAATGATGCTGGGAAGATATCGGCCTCAGGGATTTCAGGACTTTAGAGAATCTTTTAATTTCAAGTTTGAAGTCGGATAACAAATAACAAAAGAAATGTTTGTTTCGTGTGATGTAATCAAGAAAAATCACAATTTACAGATTATTTCCTTTCCTTTTGCAGTGAAACCTTGCTTCTTGCCAAATTCCGCGATTCTATGCCAGCGGGAAGTACTCTACAGGTTTTGATGAGTGAGTTTGCGAAACTCAAAATATGTGAGACGAATCGTTGCACCTTTTGACTGCACTGACTTAAAAACTTCAGTTTTTTACATCACCGAGGGACCGTTGACCTTAGCATGTGACAAAGTTCAACTAGATACGTCTAACCGTTTCTGAGAACAGGGTTTTAGAAATCGGACCGACATACAGATGGACAGCAAAGTGATCTTTTAAGTGTTCCATTTTTACCGTGCCACGAAATTTAAAGTAATGTAAATGTAGAGTTCCCCTCCCTCTATAGGTACTCTTATGGGAGTACTTTTTAGTTATGAAAATTGCCAAGAACCATCGTAGTTCAGATTGCACGTGCACTTTGAAATGTATGGCCCTCGATAACTGAAATCGCCCTGATTCTGTGGTCGGAGGAAGCTAAGAGCCTAGTACTGGGTCAGGATCACGTCCAGTGAGACACCAGGTGTCAAAACCAACCCACGGTTCGACGACTGCTTTATCCTCGTTTCTTACGAACCACTGCACAATGCTGTTGTCACCTCACGAAGGTCGAGAACCCGCTGGGAGTACAGTGCTTAGATGTGCTAATGGCTGTCGAGGCGCACAGCTTGTTTCGATGACTTATGACGCAGTCATGTATTGGGAAATATCAGTGTCCCTGCAAGCCCAGCCACTTGTTGCTGAATGCTAGTGGATGTGTGGCTGCTTCCGCTACTTCGGCACCAAGAATCAGCACAGAAGCGTGCACCGCCCACTATAGTTTCCACCAACGCCGTGCACGTCACCGTCTCAGCGCTAAGAGGAAAACCCAACTTCCGTTAACCGTTGAAGGAAAATACTCAGATTCCGTTAAATACAGCCTACGAAATCGACGTGTCTCTAGCTACGTTCGTCTGCCTCCATGTAACATCACCGTAATTTCGACGCAGCACGATTCGACGCTGTGAGAGACTGGCATTTCACGCCAGTCCAGTAATTTAACCAAGTGGTGAGTTACAAAGCGGCAAGTGCTAAAGTGCGTTCACACAGGATTTAGTCGATGGTCGAGTGTCAACTGCTGTAGAGCGTGCACCGATTCTGATTCTCAAATAATACATCTCCCAGCAAATCTTACAGTGGAAAATGTGGAAGTAAAGTTTATGAATACATACGAAAAAGACAAAATGGGTACGAAAATGGATTGTTCGAAGAGTACTGCAGGCTTCTCAAAGACCCAGAGCTTAAGAGTCCCAGAGAATTCGTGCCACACAGAATGTCGAAACGCTGATTCAGTTTTCTAAGAGGTATGGACTAAAATACAGAGCACAAATACTCACCTAAGAAAACCTACACCAGCAACAACAAAACTGCACACAGTGTTGTGCCGTCTTGCTATTGGGTGCAGTTTTGACTAGGGAAGTCAACTTTTTGTGTATGCTTAGCCTGATGCTTTTAATTTTCTCTAATCTTCTTTTCTTGAAATCATTGTATTCCTAACGCCTTTTCCAACTCAAAGGGCCTGAGTACCTTGACTCCTTTATCTCTGCGCAGGGAAAATCTAACATCCCAGAAGCATTTCGATTTTACACTAGCACTAAGAAGCTTCTTTTTCAAACTGGCTTCTGGCCTGAAAACCGTCCTGCCATCTCAGTGTTTTAGGAATCTTCGAAGATTTTACAGTGTATAATCACGTTAATTTAAAAATTACTTAATTACTTCTATAATTAACATGTATTGATGAAGGAGAGCTGCTATATTAATTGGTAATGGTTGACGAGATGTGATTAACTGTTATATGAAATCATTTTGGTGGTTTGCATACAATTTACATTCGAAAAAAAGTGATTAAATTCGCATACTGTTACTCCATTACATTCAGATGATGATTTGGGTTGATGGGGCGCTCGAATCATGGTCATCATGGCGGAAATGAGATGTTTTCTGAAGTCCCGTTTTGAGCGGTGGTATTCGCCTAATCGTCATACACACATCAGAAAGAGTTTTGCATCACCTCTGTTCCAAGAGTTCCGGAACCTGTACAGAAAATTGGAATAGAGACTAACAAGAACATCATTTCCGCCCTTTTTATTGCTCATGAAAACCACACATTGCATGTTGTACCATCATACAACGAGACCTTCAGAGGTGATAGTCCAGATTGCTGTGCACACCGGTACCTGTAATACCCAGAAGCACGTCCTCTTGCACTGATGCATGCCTGTATTCGTCGTGGCATACTATCCACAAGTCCATCAAAGCACTGTTGGTCCGGATTGTCCCACTGCTCAACAGCGGTTCGGCGTAGATCCCTCGGGCAATTGGTGGGTCACGTCGTCCATAAACAGCTCTTTTCAGTCTATCCCAGGCATATTCGATAGGGTTCATGTCTGGAGAACATACTGGTCACTCTAGTCGAGCGATGTCGTTATCCTGAAGGAAGTCATTCACATGATGTGCACGATGAGGGCGCGAATGGTCGTCCATGAAGACTAATTCCTCGCCAGTATGCTGCCGATATGGTTGCACAACCGGTCGCTGGATGGCATTCACGTATCGTACAGCCGTTACGGCGCCTTCCATGACCACCAGTGGCGTACGTCGGCCCAGCATAATGCCACCCCAAAACAGCAGGGAACCTCCACCTTGCTGCACTAGCTGGACAGTGTGTCTAAGACGCTCAGCCTGACTGTGTTGCCTCCAAACAAGTCTCCGGCGATTGTCTGGGTGAAGGCATATGCGACACTCAGTGGTGAAGAGAACGTGATGTCAATCCTGAGCGTTCCATTCGGCGTGTGGTTGGACCTAACTGTATCGCGCTGAATGGTGTCGTGGTTCCAAAGATGGACCTCGCCATGGACGTCGGGAATGAAGTTGCGCATCATGCAGCCTGCTGCGCACAGTTTGAGTCGCAACACGACGTCCTGTGGCTGCATGAGAAGAATTATTCAACATGGTGGCGTTGCTGTCAAGGTTCCTCCGAGCCATAATCCGTAGGTAGCGGTCATCCACTGCAGTAGTAGCCCTTGGACGGCCTGAGCGAGGCACGTCATCGACAGTTCCTGTCTCTCTGTATCTCCTCCATGTCCGAACGACCGCTTCTGTTCACTCCGAGACGCCTGGACACTTACCTTGTTGAGAGCCCTTCCTGGCGCAAAGTAACAATGCGGACGCAATAGAACTGTGGTATTGACCGTCTAGGCATGGCTGAACTACAGACAACACGAGCCGTGTACGTCCTTCCTGGGGGAATGACTGGAACTGATGGGCTGTCGGACCCCTCCATCTAATAGGCGCTGCTCATGCATGGTTGTTTACATCTTTGGGCGGGTTTAATGACATCTCTGAACAGTCAAAGGGACTGTGTCTGTGATACAATGTCCACAGTCAACGTCTACTTTCAGGAGTTCTGGAAACCGGGGTGATGAAAAACTTTTTTGATGTGTGTATTTAATGTTTCCGTTGAGCCACATTAATTTTACCTCTACGCCGAGTTTTTCGTTTTGCTAGAAGATGGGCGTTTGAAAAGTTTGTGCTAAGTCGGAGAGATGGCACCACCGGCGGGTATCGAGTTCATGTTTAGTTAGTAGCATCTTTGGAAAGAGCGCACACCAAGTTTCAGCCATATTGGTCTATTTCTTTGTGTTTGGCATTCGTGTGAGTCAAGGAAATCGAGTGATTGTCAAAAAATCGACGAATAAGTAATTTCGTGTGGTAATTAAACATTACTTTATGAAAGGCAAAACGTCTCAGGACACTAAAGAGAAGCTTGATAAACATTACGGTGATTCTGCACCTTCGATTAGAACAGTTTATAAGTGGTTTCAAAATTTTCGAAGTGGCCATATGGGCACAAGTGATGCTGAACGTTCTGGACGCCCTGTGGAGATTACGACTCCAGAAATCATTGATAAAATCCATGATATGGTGAGAGATGACAGAAGAGTTAAGGTGCGTGAGATTGCTAGTGCTGTGGGCATCTCGAATGAACGGGTACATAATATTTTGCATAAACATTTAGACATGATAAAGCTATCCGCAAGATGGGTTCCGCGATTACTCACGCTTGACCAAAAACGGAATCGTGTGAAGTGTTGCATGGATGGTTTGCAGCTGTTCAGGAAGAATCTGCAGGACTTTAATCGTAGTTTCATCTCTGTGGATGAAACATGGATACATTACTACACTCCTGAGACCCAACATCAAGCTAAACAATGGGTTACCAAGGGAGAATCTGCACCAAAAAATGCGAAGACCAGTCCTTCAGCCGGAAAGCATACGGGGACTGTCTTTTGGGATTCGCAAGGTATAATCCTCATAGACTATCTGGGAAAGCGCAAAACTATTACAGGTGCATATTATTCATCGTTATTGGACCGTTTGAAAACGGACTGCAAGAAAAACGCCGGCGATTGGACCGGAAAAAAGTCCTTTTTCATCACGACAATGCACCAGCACACACCTCAGCAGTTGTGGTCGCAAAATTAATGGAAATAGGATTCCAACTCGTTTCACATCCCCCCTGTTCTCCTGATTTGGCTCCTTGGGGCTACTAGTTGTTTCCCAATTTGAAGAAATGGCTAGTGGGACAAAGATTTTATTCAAACGAGGAGGTGATTGCAGCAACTAATAGCTATTTTGCAGACTTGGATAATTCCTATTATTCAGAAGGGATCAACAAATTAGAACAGCGTTGGACGAAGTGTATAAGTTTAAAAGGAGACTACGTCGAAAAATAAAGGTTTACCCCAAACACGTAAGTAGTTTTTATTTTTGCACGGACTTTTCAAACGCTTCTCGTACTGCAGTGCCCACGTGTCTGTAGGACATTGCGGAGTACGTTGTAAAAACAATGGCAGTGCAGCATAGTATTGCATGCCAAGACAAGGCCGAGACACTAATCATGAATCTCTTCCCGTGTGGGAATCACAGCAATTGTGCTAGTACAAGACGTAGACACGTGGTGACGTGTGTAAGTGTTGGTCGGTCCTCAGGAGTGCTCGGATGGAGAAGTTGGTTGAGGCGACCGCTCGCTTAAAGCGGGAAATCCGGGTTCGACTCCCGGTCCGGCACAAATTTTCATTGTCATCAATACATTGTGCAGCTGGAGTCTGGTCATTTTCGCAACTGCGAATACATTTCTCGTATTTTTGTTTTTCTTGCTGGCTTTCGTAATTCCTATTAAGGGTGGATTAGTGTTCTCGAGAATCGTGGTTGTCAGCATATCTTTGAGCAAATTGCTTGAACCTATTAAAATCAATTTCTTTATTTCTTTAGCAGTAATGGAAAGCTGCAAGTATGGTAGTGGCTTCTGCAGAAAAACTGGAAGGGTCGCTAGGGCGCTAAATTAATTCCCTATGATCTGTGCTTCGACACAGGAACCCACACCGCTATTACCTGTGGTTTCGGAGCCATCTGCATGCATCTCATAATACTTCGGCCAGTTATCAGCCATGCAGGGTTATACGAATTGCTCTGCTCGTGTGAATTATTTTGTTGGGAAACAGAAAACGCCGGCTGCCAAAGTTATTTCATTATACTGGTAATCGGAATCAGCTATCGATATCACTGCGCTTCATGTAACAGTTGCGCCACTGACAGTCATTTGTTCCGTCATTTTGTTCCCATTTTCCGCTGCGAAATATTACTGTATACGATTTGGCCTTTGATGCTTTTGTAATTCTACTTGTGTGTATTGGGTGCCCGTCGATAGAGACATTGTGGGAGGATCTCTGATTTGCAGACGGAATTATGCATTTAATACATACTCGTGACAGAGGGATAAGTATCACAGACAACGTGACATGTACTCTAAAGTAATATACACTAGACACAAGCATAATGCGAACAGTAACGATAGCTCAGTGGCCACGGATTTGAAATTCACAGAATTTCTATTATCATATTTTCCGATAAAATAAACACCCACAGATTATACTAAAATTGCGGTGGAACATGTTTAGGGAATGCAAAATTCAAAATTGTGTTGTTGCTAGAAGGTGGACGTGTTGTCCATATTTTCTGCGAGCAGAACAGAGTTTAAAACCAATTATAATTTAAGGAGGCGTCAGTTAATCTAATAATTCTAAGTGTTGAATATAAACAAAGCATCTGTGGTTCCCCTGGAAACTAAATATCGATTTATTTATACAAAACAGGACGTAATTTTCATTTTGCAGCGGAGTGTGCGCTGATATGAAATTTTCTGGCTGATTAAAATTGTGTGCCGTACCAAGACTAAGTGATAATAGCACAAGTGTTTATAACAGAAGTTATATCCTTGATGTAAAATAATATTCTTTCATAAATTTCGCTTTTCTTATGTTCTGAAAAGAAATGAGTCACGGTAAGTCTCCTCATTACTTTTGTCTCCAGACTGCTAGGATGTGAGGACGTGTTATGCTGTTGTGTGTAATATGGTTGCAAATTTTAGTGTTTGAACTTATTAATTACTGCCTCGATAAATAAAAACATAACCTTTACTAATAACGCAAGAAACATGTATGTATGTTCCAGCCATCTAAATAGTTTGGAAGCGATTTTTTTGTTTAATCGGACCTGCAGTCTAAATTCCTTTTTCGGAGTCCTATTACTACTGCTGTTGTAATGCAAATCATTAGTTACACTGAATTGCGTATTATCACGGTCTGGCGTCAAGCTCCTCCGTTCTCCAAGGACGACTTCTGTGCCCATAATTACAAGAACTTCAGTATTCAGATCAGAACGCTGGCTTCGACAATAGGAGGTTTTGATTTCTTCCCACCTCAGGGAGTCTACTTATCTGAGTCAGTAATGAGCTCCTGTTGTTGCCACTGTTGTGTCCCATCTCCCGGGCAATTAACATGTAAAATTTCATTTTATTCATTCTTTATTTTGCGTAATACCCTGAATAATCTGGGTGAACAAACCTACTAAATGGGAAATACATGAATAACACCCAAGAAAAGAGCAAATTAATATTACCAATATTAAATTTTGCTAAAAAGTGTATTAATCATCTTTCTTTAATTTTTGTCCGTCTGATTTCAAGAACGTGATAAACTGCTTTGTGCTTCGCTATCAGACTGATATCAATAAAATTACAGTGTACCACATCGCACATTTTTGTGGAGTGGCTGTAAGTTAAGTATGTACAAAATATAAAGAGACAAACAGACGAGAAAATTCGATTCCACACGCTATTTGCTTACCTATGACAATGACGAAGGTACAGGATGACAATACGTACCACATTTTAGTTAATGCACCTCACAAAAACGTAAATTTTAAAAATATAACTCTAAAAATCTCTACATATAAAAGGTCATGTCGCGACTGACTCACTGGCTCATTACTGCCCTGCTCAAACCACTTCTGTCAGGGACTTTCAATTTGCAGAGGGTGTTGATCTTACACTGTAGGCGTCGTTTAAGAAGGGATATTTTGATATTCCATCTGAAACTGGGAGAAACAGGGAATGAAATGCTTTTTGGCTATATGTTGCTATTACGGCAATTTTGGAGCTGGAACTACGAAAATTGGTATTTGGTTTTTTGGTCAGAAATTAAAAAATACGTGTTTCAGCATTTTTGGAAATTCAACTTCTATGGGGTGAAATAGTGTGTCAAAGCTTTTTTGAAATTAATTATTATTAAAGAACTACAATATATTTAGAGCTACGTCTATGAAGATTGGTATTCAGGTTCTCGGTTACAAATAAAATAAATACGTGTTTCAGTGCTTTTGGAAGTTCAACCCGTAAAGAAGTGAAATAGGGGATGTAATGTTTTATGATATTTCATTACGCAAGCATTTTTGAAGCTAAATCTATAAAAATTTGTATATGGGTTCTCTATTAGCAATAAAAAATACGTATTTCATTATTTTTGGTAATTCAAGCTCTAAAAGGGGGGGGGAGGATTAGGGGATGAAATTTATTAAGAAAATATTTCTTTATATTAAAAAATTTTTAAAGCTAAGGCTATGAAAACTGATATTTCACTTCTCGGTCACACAAAGAAAAATGTAATAGAGGATCAAAGTTTCTATGACACTATCATCACAAGTACGCAGAAAGCATGATTAATAAAAACCTTTGGCTCCAGCTACCAGATGCTCTTTTTGGTCATAAGTATATTCGGAAAAGACCATGCTTCTATGGTCTTAATTAGCATGAAAAGTTATAAGGTGTTGCAACTTGCTAACATAAAATTCGATTAAAGACAAAAAAAAAAAAAATCGGTGCACGCCATATAGTCCACCCAAGCGAAGCAGTGGGAGCTAAGCTAGTCAGCTATAAAAGTTTTAATAACGTTTCTTGATATTATCATAATTATTCGATTTATTTTATGCTCATCTGTAGAGTATGATGCAATTATCTTTAATAGTAATGCAATCAAGAAAAAATTTCCTGTAGTCTGCAGCGCTGTATATGTACGATTAGTGAAATCCCCGTCCAACCGAAATTGCTGTCTTAGTCTTCCCATGAGAGTTGACTTACCAGAGAGCAATTTAACGCGTCGGCAGACACACGTCGACCTCGCAAAGTATGTTGCGTGCCACTCGTGTCGACGACAAGTTACGTTGCAGCACAGCAGAAAGGAGGCGGCCTTCAAGTACCGCGGGATGTGCTCTAAGCTATTCTCGTCATTTATTACTGAACTGTTCTCGTAATTCCAACTTCTCAGCAGAAATTTTTCATATTAAAGCTTCTGCGACAGCGAGATCACTAGAGGACAATTCTCTATATGAAAATGAGAACGACCGTGTGTTGATTTGAACAGAGTTTTTTCCAGGTACGACTCTGATGTATTAACTACCGCACCATAACGTTTATCATATGACTCGACGCTCACGGTAAATGAATGTGAATATTGTAATAATAATGAATGCGAGGTATTATAACCAAATAGTAACTTTATGAAGGCTTTAGAAGGCAGTTTTAAATGGAGGAATTAATTTCTCAGGGTTTAATATATGATCTACCGAGTCAAATACACGTGAACCCAGTAATTTGACATTCGTCTAGTAATGTTAAACCGTTGTCCTTTTTCAGTTCTGGTATACATGTGTTACTATATTTGAGAAAAAAATATTGGTTACAACAAAGAACTTCAATGAGTCTGCTTATGGCGAAACTGTTGTGACAATAGGAAGGCACATAATTTTAGAAATATGAGCAGATACAATTCTTCCAACAAGATTTTGCATTGTAAAAATCTCATCTAAGCCGAGTTTCTCTGGAAACCTATTTCCTACTTGCGTAATAAAGTAGCGGTAGGTTCCCAAATTTAAATTCCCTGTTGCTGTAATCAAGCTCACTACAAATATATCTACATAAGAAAGCAATATCTAGACCCTTCAACGACCAGCGTTGCAGAATACTGTCTAAGGATATCTCACAAAACTAAAGAAATTTTGGTGGTACGTGAAGGACGTTAGTGGTATCAAAGTTAGTGTCGAGAAACACAAGCATACGCAGGAACTAAAATGACGTTTAGCAAATAAAAATGACGCGATGACCTTTGTTTTCAGTCCCTTGCAATGAAACGCCACAGTTATTGTCCCAGTTTAATTCTCGCACCACTGCACAGGTCAGTGGTGTAGATATTAGTGTCAGTGGTGTTGAGAAACAGCTGAAATCGTTAAAATTGAACGAAACTCCAGGGCCAGGTAGAATGATTCTAGACTGAATTTTCGGTTGAGTTATCCCATCTTAACCATAATATATCATAGAAAGCACAGATCACACCAGCTACAAAAAGGGTAGCACAAGTGGTCTACAAAACGATCGTCCAATATCCTATTTGTGGTATAATCTTAGGGCACATTCTGGGCTCAAACGTATTGAAATATCTGCAATAGAATCCTAAGCAGAATGGATTCTGAAAACATCGATCATGTAAAACCCAACTCGCACGTTTCTCACATCAACGTAGAGCCATAGCTTCTGGCAGTCAGGTAGATGCAATATTACTCGATTTTCGGAAATGATTTTACTCCGTGCCACATATATGCTTAACATCAAGAAGTACTATCGTGTGGGGTGTCCAGGGTAATTTATGACTGGCTTGACTTTTTTTTTGGTATGGAGGAAGCAGCTTGTCATCTTTGATAGTGTCATCAACAGATGACACAGGATTTTCTGGTATGCCATAGGGAAGTATGCTGGGACTCTAGTAGTTCATGCCGAATGACCCCGCAGAAATATTGATAGTAACCTCAGAAACTTCGCACATAATGGAAAGATGCACAAATAATCGGTCAGATCCGGAGCAAATATTGGAAACTTTGTTTTCAAATGGCTCTGAGCACTATAGGACTTAACATCTGAGGTCATCAGTCCACAAGAACTTAGAACTACTTAAACCTAACTAACCTAAGGACATCGCACACATCCATGCCCGAGGCGGGATCCGAACCTGCGACCGGAGCGGTCGCGCGGTTCCAGACAAGCTCCTAGAACCGCTGTCACAACGGCCGGCGGAAACTTGCTTTAACTACTAAAAAATATTAAATTGTGGAGTTAACAAAACGAAAAGAACTTCGCTTCCTACGACTACAGTATCAACGAGTCACAGTTTGAACATGTCAATTCATACAAGTATCTGGTAGAAAAATTTGCAGGGAAATGAAGCGGAAAAATCACAAAGTCTCAGTCGCTGATAAAGCAGGTGGCTTACTTCTGTTTATTGGTAGAATACAGGCAAAATTCCATCAGACTACAAAGGAGATTGCTTACAAGTCACTTGTACGACTCATCCTACACTATATCTCACGTGCGGGGGACACGTACCAAGTAGGACTAACAAGGGGCATTGAACGTGTACGGAGAAGGGCAGGACGAATAGTCACAGGTTTGTCTGGCGCGTGGTAGTGCCTCATACAGACGCTGCAGAAACTGAACTGTCATACTTTAAGATGGACGTAAATTATCCCGTGGAAGTCTACTTACAAAGTTTTAGGCACAGGATTTAAGTGGTAAATCTATGAATATAGTACAACCCCTACGTAGCGCTGTTGCAGGGATCGTGGCGACCAGATAAATTATAGCATGCACTAAGGCATTTAGACATTCCCGCGTTTCATGCCCGGAAGACGCTCTAATAACTGATACAATGTAAATCAACAGATTTTGTGCTTTGTATGATCTTTATGTTTTATGGTCTGCTTTACAGTCGTAAAACATAGCAACGGTTGTGAACGGACCAAGTGTTCTGTCACAAAAGACACTAACATCTGAAAGTGGAAAGATAATTAGATTTTATGACATCTATATGAAGAAAACACCTACGCTATACATAAATAAGTAAACAGGGAAAAGTTTTAGTAACTGACAGAGAAAATATTTTGGATGTTACTTGGCACTTAGAAAAACCAAACTATGTGCTGTCTTCTAAATCTTGTTTGGTCAATATATTTCGTCGAATAGGTAAATGATAAAGTTCTGAAATTTCTGGTCGACAATTTCTCCATTCTTTCAGTTTTCAGCAGCGGGGAGACTTTACCACCGGGCTTTTATCAAGAACATCCGCGATGAATTATGATTTTGTCATTAACAATTTCTGATAATAGAACTGAGGAACTTAATATTGATATATAGCCTTATGGCATAACATGACTGAAAAGAATGATCGGCTGCTAGAACACATGCCGAGGTACCAAGAAGTAGTTAGGTTACGGAAGGAAGTGCAGTGTGGAACAATTGGAGACCAAGGCTTGGCTACAGCGACCAGATTTAAATATATGCAGTTTGCAGCAGCTATTATGACGAAGAAACTTGCTTATGATTGACTAGCGGGGGAGCAACATCAAACCAGTCTTCGAACTGAAGACCACAACATCATTTACTGATATTTTGCATTTTAACATTTTTTTCCATGGTTGATTTCCTTGTTGTTGCCAGCCAACAGAATATCCTCTTTACCTCTGCTGTCGTCATCTTCCTGCCCAACTGAGAAATATCCTGTACTTATAGGGTCTCCTATCCCAATTTAATTCCCTCGGCATCACCTGACTTCATTCGAGTACAATCCATCATCGTCGCTTTATTTATGTTCGTCTTATATCCTCCGTTCAAGATACCGTCCGTTCCATTCAACTGTCCTCCCAAGTCCTATGCTGTCCCTGACAGAAATGTAACGTCACCGGCAGATCCTGGTGCTTTTATTTCTTCTCCCTGAACTCTTCTTAATACCTCTTCGGTTCGAACAGATTGAATAAGTGGGTTATATGCTACAACCTTGCCTCCCTATCTTATCACTGGTTTGAATGTCGGTTTGTCGTTAAAACGGTGACCCTTCATGTGAATTTCTGCACTTGGAAATTTTGTGGTAGGTCCTTATTGATAACACCAAGTCTCGTCACACTTTTTTTTTTCAGAAAAGAATCGTCTGCGTCTTGCATTTCAATTGAGTAGCGGCAGACGTCCTTGCATCGTAATTTTTTTCTGGAGTCAAGGCACGAGTAACAAACTGTATACACTGTAAGGTGTCAGGCAAATCCAACACCTTCCATGAAAACCCTGACATGATAAGCAAATCCAGTAGTATGTCACATAGCTCCGAACAAATCGTGACATTAAATTATCCAAAGTAATACGAGTAACGAGTGAGTAAATGGAATACCACAGACTAACACAAGAATGCCTAAATGCATGTCATACCTTCCCACCGTGAGACAGACGCAGTTCCGAGGGGAGAAACGAGAACAGAAGCCGAGAGCAGAACCGTGTTAAGCTAGAAGGCCCTATGTAAGGGACGGACACCCACGTCTCCAGCTAACCGACAGGACCACCCCCCAGCCCATGTTAAAAGACAGAGCCCTCCAGAAGAACAGTATAGATGTTACAATAACACTAAAAGGGCCACACCAGCCGCAAGTTTTAGCGTGATACTTTTTCGCGTCTCTGTTACGTTGCAAACGTTAAAAACATTGCCCCACCACGGAAAGTATAACGTTTCTCATTGGATAGACAGAATTTTTGTAGGCGGAGCTTAAGGTTAACATTGAGACCCTGATTGGTCAGATGAAAACACAGCCAGATAGTTTTTTTAAACCAACTTCGGTAAATTATAGTAAGGAGAAGTTAGGAGAGAGTTGCTTCCGAGATGGCGAGGTGAGCGGAGCTGTGCTGCCCGCCGCCCCCTGACGAACACCGACAAGGTAATGAACGCACGCGATGCCGCATAACAGTGCATAAAGCTTTACTCAGAACTGCAGAAGTCTCATTTGTTACACCCCCGTTTTGCGTAATACTAGTGTCGATAGTCAATTAAAGCTCATGGTATTCACATTTGCTACGTAAGTTAAAATCTGAAACGCGATGATTTTTCTGTTATATAATTATTGAGAAGCCACATTGGCCACTGTAATTTACGACGAGATAGATAAGTAATTAAAGATAATTGAGGGTCACTATTGACCATTTTGATAGTTTTCTCTTTTGTGAAACTTAGTTTAAACCTAGATTATAGATGTGATATGGCATAGGTCATCCTTCGATCCATTGTAGAACTTGGAAACCCATTCAGGGAATATCTGTTCACATTTTTGTTGAACGCAGTTGGTTTTTATCATCCTGTATTAAAACATTTCCTTTTATCAATCGTGCAATATATAAACAATGTTTTGTGAGTAGAGTAAAATTTCCAATGGCAAACTTAGCTGCTTTTTCGACGTTATTTTACCAGCTAACTAAAAATAGGAAAGCCTTGAACCCCTTCCACTAAATTTAGTTAGTATTAAGATTCTTTTACAGGGAGTGCAGTGGATCTGACGCTGAAATCATTAAGTATTTGGTTATATCATCGCTAGTGTCACTGAACTCTTCTGAACTCTACATATCATGTGTGGTCTGGCGTCTCCTTACCAGCAACAGGTCCAAGGTTCAAATTAGTAAATTCCCTAAAAAACACGCTCAGAGCGTCGTTGCGCGAAAGTGGTAGGGAGACACGACTTAGAACAACAGACACCACGCAGAATGTTAGAACACTTTCCTCTCTTTCAAAATATTCTGGACAATGTCTTGAACGAAATCGATCGATTCGTGATAGCAACTGCCTGTTCACAACTGACTGGACGATTGTGCATCTGTTGTTTACAGTAGCTGGTTCAAGCTGTCACAGTAGTTCCTGCACTGACGTCACTTATACGCCAAGAACAAATCAGTCTCTGAAGTTTTTGGGAGCACGATGTATTCGTTGTACCACTACAGTCTACTAAGTCTTCCGTTTCTTGACTGCATATGTGTTAGTAGAGCTATAAAACTACCGTAAGCTGCTGTAGATTATCTTAAATAAGCGTAGACAACAGTTGCTTTCCTAGTAGCTTTCGGCAAAGTATTACCAACGTTACCTGTACGTTATGCGTGATGTATACCCATCGGGCGTTATTTCATGACGATCTCTTTCTTTACGTATGCGATCAGTCTTTCAGTAGATTCCCCTAAAAACTGGAAGTGGTGAACCGTCTAGACACTGCGTGACCATATGTGAAGTGCCAGGTAACCTACTGAACATTTTGCTCGCAACAGATAAGTGAAGTAATAGTAAACACAAAACGACTGTAATTATATAATGGCTACTACAATGCTGTAGAGCCTACACTGTATTATTATTATTATTATTATTATTATTATTATTATTATTATTATTATTATTATTCTTTCCTTTCTCAGACGTTGTCCGGTTAAAAATGGAAAGTGACGCGGACCTTGATCAAGCGTGACTTCTTTTAACTGTACGGTATATGTTACATTGCATTTAGGAACTTTCGGATAAATTGAACATGTATCAATAATTACAGATTTCTGTAGTTGTATATATAAGTTTGGATGTAGCTGTATTGCGTTGATGTACTGGTGGATATTGTGTGGTATGACTCACGTAGTTGATAGTATAATTGGTATAATGTCAACTTTATCCTGATGCCACATGTCCTTGACTTCCTCAGCCAGTTGGATGTATTTTTCAATTTTTTCACCTGTTTTCTTCTGTATATTCGCTGTATTGGGTATGGATATTTCGATTAGTTGTGTTAATTTCTTCTTTTTATTGGTGAATATGATGTCAGGTTTGTTATGCGGTGTTGCTTTATCTGTTATAATGGTTCTGTTCCAGTATAATTTGTATTCATCAGTCTCCAGTACATTTTGTGGTGCATACTTGTATGTGGGAACGTGTTGTTTTATAAGTTTATGTTGTAAGGCAAGCTGTTGATGTATTATTTTTGCTACAGTGTCATGTCTTCTGGGGTATTCTGTATTTGCTAGTATTGTACATCCACTTGTTATGTGATCTACTGTTTCTATTTGTTGTTTGCAAAGTCTGCATTTATCTGTTGTGGTATTGGGATCTTTAATAATATGCTTGCTGTAATATCTGGTGTTTATTGTTTGATCCTGTATTGCAATCATGAATCCTTCCGTCTCACTGTATATATTGCCTTTTCTTAGCCATGTGTTGGGTGCATCTTGATCGATGTGCGGCTGTGTTAGATGATACGGGTGCTTGCCATGTAGTGTTTTCTTTTTCCAATTTACTTTCTTCGTATCTGTTGATGTTATGTGATCCAAAGGGTTGTAGAAGTGGTAATGAAATTGCAGTGGTGTAGCCGATGTATTTATATGAGTGAGTGCTTTGTGTATTTTGCTAGTTTCTGCTCGTTCTATAGAGAATTTTCTTAAATTGTCTATCTGTCCATAATTTAGGTTTTTTATGTCGATAAATCCCCTTCCTCCTTCCTTTCTGCTTAATGTGAATCTTTCCGTTGCTGAATGTATGTGATGTATTCTATATTTGTGGCATTGTGATTATTATTATTATTATTATTATTATTATTATTATTATTATTGGTGGTGGTGGTGGTGGTGGTGGTCGTCGTCGTCGTCCACAAAGAATTGTCAGCCTGAAGTCTTCTAATGTCTGCAAATTCAGCAATAAAGAGCCTAGCAATAAATTTATCTACAAACTAACTACAGTACAAATATTTTAACTTCATTTATTTTGAATGAGGGTGGAAGAGGTGGGTGAAGAAAGTGTTTCTAGGGAGAGAGATGCTGCGGAGGAAGCATGTTTTGTAAAAAGTGTGTCTGTCTTCAATGTGGACAGTTTTATTTTCTGAGGAGGAAATGTTGTGCGTAACTCTCGAGAAGCACTGCGAATTGCTTCATCGTTCTAAATGTGCTCATTAATGTTGACACGAATCATGTACAAGATCCTCTAAAGTGACTCGTTCCACATTATTTCGATAAACATGTTCAAATGGTCTGGAACGTAACTAGCTTAAGTATGTGAGGGGGACCTAGGAAGCTGTCGAATGAGACACGATGAGTTGTAATGAATACAACTGCGGCCAGTGAGTAATCGTGTTGTTGGATGTCTGCAAGGTGTCAGATGAGTGACTGCTAACGGGAGGGTTTTCGGCTTGAGGTGGATCAGTGTCGGCACTTTTTGATAGTACGATGGCAGCGGCAAGTAACGGCAAACTAGAGACAATATATCAAACAAACGACAAAACTGATAGTGGGGAAAGCACGTAAATTTTACTTTTAAGTTTCCAAGTGGTCGTTTATAGCGACGTATAATTCGCCTATATCAACGTGGCGCACCTACATTGCTCTAGTTGCTGTCGCTTCGCGTCCACCATCGTTGCTATTTTTGGACGCCGACGTTGCCGCCAGTAATACGGTGGGCGGCAGTAAACCAGCAGAGGGCGAACAGCACAGGTGATGCGAAACCGGTCCGCGAGCAACGGTAGGCGGGCCGCGGCGGAGCCAGAATCTGGGTCACGGCAACTTTCCTTGACCCCTGGTCGCGTGCTGGCTGCGAACAGCCCGTCGCTCTGTATGTGCGGTCTCTAGTCCGTGATCGGAGCAAATTCCTCGCATTCATGTACGTGGGGGGGATGAAGGACACGGTGCTCTGTTAAGCACGCTTCCAAAGTGTTGATTCCTTACAACTCTTGTGTAACAACTACAGCTGCGCTCTACCAAAACTACGGTTCGGTAGTTTTGGCACAGTACATATATGACGTAGGAAGTTGTGGGATTACTGGTACTACTAGTAGCACTGGTAGGCAAACACAAATGTGTAAGAGAGAAACTCGGAGGCGACGACTTTTTCCCCCAATAGAATGGTCATCATTATGATCAAAGGCAAGTGTCCCAGTTATTATAAATGCGAAAGTTGTTTATGAATAACAAAAAATGGTTCAAATGGCTCTGAGCACTATGGGACTTAACTCCTGAGGTTAGTAGTCCCCTAGAACTTAGAACTACTTAAACCTAACTAACCTAAGGACATCACACACATCCATGCCCGAGGCAGGATTCGAACCTGCGAGCGTAGCTGTCGCGCGGTTCCAGACTGTAGCGCCTAGAACCGCTCTGTCACCCTGGCCGGCTACGAATTACAGAAACATGTTTTATATAAGTCAGACGAATTATTGAAGTGAAGTGATGTATGTGTATTTCTGTTTTGAGTTTATTTTGTCTTTTTATTGAGAAAATAGTTTTCTATCATTATAAGATACACCTGTATTAGTGATTATTGTTGTTAGTTTTTAGCAACGACGCGGCATAATACCCAGAAGAATTTTAATCACTATGACACCGGCCACGGAAGCCTACATTCTTATATACATCTGTATTGTTTGCTTTATTTTTACCAATACCCCTCTGTTTCACTTTACAAATCAACAATTTTCGGTTAAAACTTGAATTAAACGTTGACAATTTCAATTTTGCTACACTTTCCATTTTTAACCAGACAACGTCTGAGAAAGGAAAGAATAATAATAATAATAATAATGATAATAATAATAATAATAATAATAATAATAATAATACAGTGTAGGCTCTACAGCATTGTAGTAGCCATTATATAATTACAGTCGTTTCGTGTTTACTATTACTTCACTTATCTGTTGCGAAGTGAATAATGAAGCAATATCTGGTCCATTGTGGGAACTGCCTACAACTCGTAAAGGGCTTTATCTTTATTTAAAATTACCATAAGAGCGTCATTTCCTCTAACAGTTTTCAACAACAATTTTGAATTTCTTCTTTTGTGTTATTAATGGATTACATTTTATTACTCTAATAACTTGTACAGTTGGTAAGCCCACTATAGACTTTACCCATTGTGTTCTTTTTATTGCATTCTGTAAAATTTTATAATCGACGAATATTTTTAAGTTTACAGTAGTGGCATCTAACGAGCTTAAGACACACACACACACACACACACACACACACACACACACACACACACACACTTTCTGACCACTGTACAGCTGTTGTATTCGGTTTTCCAGTGTTTCGCTGTGGATGTGAAGATGGTGATCACTGACGGAAACCATTAGTCTAACGACCAAATAATTTAGTATCACAGACGGAAATGAAAGAAATTTATTCTATACTTTCTGGATTATTGTTCTGTTCGCGACGCTGTCGTAGCTTGTGAAATTATCATAATATTTTTAAGCATATGTACATATGTCTCAATTTTACAGTCATAGATGCGCGGTACAAAGAAAGTATGTGTGCAATAGCTGAAATATATACAAAGGAGACATTCATACATTCGTTTCACTATTCGTAACACCCACATTATGTCACGTCTTAATGCTAGTATTTAAAAAATTTAATTATTGGCAGCTTTCTAATTAGTACTGCAGTCCTACGAAATAGGAATAATACTACTGATATTTTAAAAATAATTTAATTTCATGACCGAAACACAATCGAAACCCTGTCTTTTTACCCCTCACAAAATTTCATTTAACCCCTTTGGGGGTAATTACGCCCAGGTTGGGAGTGCCCTGTACAATTTCCATCAGTGTTTCAGTGTTTCATATAACCATTTTCTGGGTGTGGTGGCGTGCCATATTATATAATAAAAGCAACTGAATTAAACAGACGTTTCGACCACTCTTTTAGTCTCTTTACTTTAGATCAGTTGTACTTACTTGTCTATGGCCCACTATATTCGTCTACATCCATCTCCGCCGCAAAGCATGTGATTGTATGCGATGGAGAGCACTTCTGGTACCACTGTCTGACACACACACACACACACACACACACACACACACACACTCCTATCAGTCGTACCACGAAAGGATCCAATATTCGCGAACAATCGGTCGAACAAGTGCCTTATAAGCCGCTTTGTGGGTGGACATGAACTACATTTCCTTAAGAGTCTTCCCATAAATCTCAGTCTGGCATCTGCTTTTCCTACTAGACCCTATGTGTTTTATGTGGTCATTCCATTTAAGGTCGCTCTGGATGGTTACTCAGATATTTTACGGTAGATAGCGTTTCTAGCAATTTGTTAACAATAGTGTAGTCGTACAGTAATGGATTTCTTTTCCCTGTGTATGCACATATGTTACATTTATTCACGTTCAGGGTCAACTGCCAGAGCCTGCATTATTCATCAATCCTCTGCAGGTCATTCTGTAAATGGAAACTGTCTTCTGACGTTGCTACCTTCTTGCGAACGCATTATCTGCGAACAGTCTTAAAGATATGATGATGATGATGATGATGATTGGTTTGTGGGTCGCTCAACTGCGCGGTTATCAGCGCCCGTACAAATGCCCAACCTTTGCTCAGTCCAATCTCGCCACTTGCATGAATGATGATGAAATGATGAGGACAACATAAACACCCAGTCATGTCGAGGCAGGTGAAAAATCCCTGACTCGCTGGGAATCGAACCCAGGACCCTGTGCTCGGGAAGCGAGAACGCGACTGCGAGACCACGAGCTGCGGACACAGTCTTAAAGAGCTTCCGACGCTTTCTACTACGTCATTTACACACATCATAAACAGAAACAGTCCTATCACACTTCCTTGGTGTACTTCGGAAATTACCTCTGTCGATTTTGTCCCGTCATGAACGACTTGTTGAGTTCCATCGTCAAGAAAGTATTGAATTCAGTCGCAAATCCTGTCCGATACTTGGTAAGCGCATATTTTATTCACTAAACGGCAGTGCGGGACGATGTCAAATGTCTTCCATAAGTCGAGGGACACTTCATCAATCTGAGCACTGATATCTACGGCACTGTATCTCACGGAGGAACAGAGCGAGCCGAGTTTCGTAGGTCGCTGTTTGTAAACTCAATGTTGCTTTTTATAGAGCAGATTTTCGATCTCCATAAACGTCGTAATAAGTTTTCCATAACAGACTGACTCCCCTGACAAGCATTACATTACATCGCAGTTACAAGACCACTGATATTATTTGTGTCCTCTGGTGAAAGGCGTGAGATATGCTGTGGTCCATTGCCCCTTATAGTGTGCGCTATGATTGGCAGTCATCAGCGAATGGGATGTGTATTTCTATTTCTCCTCCTGCGAGACAATGGTCGTGCAGCGGAAGTTTCTTGCCTAAAACGCTGGATTCCCAGGCTGTTTATGGGACATGGTGCTACGAATCTGCGGTCTCGCCCGTTTAGACTTCTTCACACTCACAATCCACCTTCTACAAGGCCGCTCTGTACACCGCGTCTTTTGTCGTCCTGCACTTACATTCATACTCTGCAGACAACAACGAAGGGCATGGTAGAGGGTGCTTCCTATTGTAACAGTTGTAGGGGCTGTTTTTCGTTCCAGTCACGCATGGTGAGCGGGAAGAATGATCGCTTCAGCACCCCCGTATGCGCTGTAATTTGTGTAATCTTGTCCTCGCTATCCTTACGGGAGCGACATGTAAGGGGACTGTAGTATATTCCTAGATAAATCACTTTAAGGTGGTTCTTGAAACTGTAAGTAGACTTCAAGGGGCTAGTTTTCGTCTATTTGTAAGCGGTTGCCGCTTCAAATTCTTTCATGATTCGCGTGGCGCGGTGCTATGGGTCAAACAGACCTCTGACCATTCGTTTTGCCTTTTTTGTATACGTTCGATATCTCATTTTTGTCCTCTGGGAGTAGGCATTAGGAGTGATTTAAAGTGGAATGACCATATAAAATTAGTCGTCAGTAAATCAGATGGCAGATTGAGATTAATTGGAAGAATCCTACGGAAATGCAGTCCGAAAACGAAGGAAGTAGCTTACAGTACACTTGTTCGCCCACTGCCTGAGTACTGTTCACCGGTGTGGGATCCGTACCAGATAGGGCTGATAGAAGAGATAGGAAAGATCCAACGGAGAGCAGCGCGCTTCGTTACAGGATCATTTAGTAATCGCGAAAGCATTATGGAGATGACAGATAAACTCCAGTGGAAGACTCTGCAAGAGAGACGCTCAGTAGCTCGGTACGGACTTTTGTTGAAGTTTCGAGGCCATACCTTCACCGAGGAGTCAAGCAGTATATTGCTCCTTCCTAGATAATATAAGAGGAACTCAAGGTACCCTCCTCCACACACCGTCAGGTGGCTTGCAGAGTATGGATGTAGTCTCACAAACTTTAGAAATATTCTAGTACGGGTTTTGCAATCAGTCTTCTGTGTAGTATTCTACCGGCAACGGCCTTGCCGCAGTGGCTACACCGGTTCCCGTGACATCACTGAAGTTAAGCGCTGTCGGGCGTGGTCGGCACTTGGATGGGTGACCATCCAGGCCGCCATGCGCTGTTGTCATTTTTCGGGGTGCACTCAGCCTCGTGATGCTAACTGATGGGCTACTCGACCGAATAGTAGCGGCTTTGGTCAAGAATACCATCATAACGACCGGGACAGCGGTGTGCTGACCCCACGTCCCTCCTATCCGCATCCTCCTTGAGGATGACACGGCGGTTGGATGCTCCCGGTAGGCCACTCGTGGCTTGAAGACGGAGTGCTAGTGAGTGTAGCATTCTACCATAGAACCGAAGTCTGAGTTTCCCCTCACCTACATTGAGCCTAAGCGATCGTTCCATTTCATAGCCCTATAACTGTTACAAGCATTTATTTGTACGAGTTGACATATTTCAACTGTGACCCGATGACACTGTAATCATATGATACTACGCTTCTTTTGTTTTGTGAAGTACGCAATTTTACATTGTTTAATATTTAAAAAGGTTGCCATTATTTGCACCACTTTGAAACTTATCAAGGTCTGGCTAAAAATTTGTGCAGCTCTTTCAGACAGTACTATATACAGGGTGGTCAGAAACAGACAAAAAAGCTTGTAAGGGCATTGCAGTGTAGGTTGCGTTCAGAAATATTTGTTACGAAAAAATACGATAGGTTGCGCCTTTTCCTAGTTAATTAGCACTGAAGTTAGCCAATCCGGCCGTTGCGATGGCAATTTCAACCGGCGGTCAGATACAATTGCGTTGTCAGTTGTTCTCATAGGGCAGATGATAGCGCACAAGACTGGTCAACCTTCGGCACGGGTTCAGTCGTAACTAGAGTCCCGTCTCCAATTTTTGTTTCGCTCTCTTGTTTGGTTTTACGAAGCCAAACGAAGAACATGTTTGGCTATACCGTTCCTGGCGGGCCGCTTCAATATGCGCGCGCAACAGCCTTCCGGGTTAACTTCAGTGTTAGTTAACTCGGAAATGGCACAAAGTATCTAATTTTTATCAATTATTTCGAAGCAGGACACACCCTGCAACGCACTTACAAGCTTTCAGGCCTTTTCTGATAGCTGCACCATCTGCCGAAAGTCTGAGGTTATTATTAAGTTTGCAAGACCATTAGCAATCCTTTACCAGTGTAAATGCTGCTTTAAGTGTACAGAGTAGACCGTCGAAAGTCAGATGTAAAATTTCCCAAATCGGTCCTAGAGGGAATGCTGATGATTGGTGATAAGCAACGTCACCAACAGTAGTTTCTTATTAAGTTGGTTCTCAAATAATTAAATAGTAGCAAAAATTCTCAGACGTCTGGTTTTCGTTGTCAGAAATCCTATCCAACAATTAACAACAAGCTATTTGAAGTGTACAAAGAGGTGAATGAAATAGCGGAAAAAATCTTACTCCAAATTTCTTACTAGGGATCAGACAGGGATTTTAATCACAGAATTCACGGGCATTTCTTACCATGCTAGACAGACTTGTCATTTGAAACTGTTTAGCCAGCGTTGCCAAACTGCTAAGTATACAACGACATTACGATACAGTGATCTAAGCAAAGCACTTATCTGTAACAGTTACTATTGATAGAAAAAACCATTTCACTAAAAAACAAGTAAATTCTCAGGATTATTTTAGGAGTGAAACGCGAAAATTACATTTGCACTAGACAGTAATCTTAAGAAATCCAAAGCTTCGGAAAAAAATAATTGAAATTACTTTCAGGAAACAGTGATTACAACAGTATAGTCTCAATGCAGACAGCACTCACAAGGAACATTCTAATTCTTGACTTATCGTTGAAGACAACCGGATACCAAAAATAAACGAAAGCCTAACAGTAACAGGCACACTGAAGAAATAGTTCAAAATGATATTAAAAATCCTAATTTAAATCGCACAAATTTGCTTAGAAGATCATCAGAATAAAACAGTATCAACAGCGGAATTCAAGAAGAAAGATCGTGGGTATATGAAGAAATATTGGACGGAAAAAGAATAATAAATTGCTAAATTTAAGCGCACAATTCATTTGAGCTCAGTGAATTAAAAGAAAAAAATCTGATGAACTTGGGAAGGTAACGCCGAAAATTCTACATCGTAAAAAGTAACTTATTGTTACCCCGTTATTTGACTGAGATTTTGTATCTTTTCATTGCCCGCAACAGGTGACCAGTTTTCCTCTTCGATGGTTTGCGTGGGGTGCTAAGGCGACTGAAAAACTTGCACTCGCTATTTTCATGTCGAGTACGTCATGTCGAGTCCCAGTGATAAGACCTCATAGCCGGTTGTAAACCGGTCCGCGTACGACAATGCACGGTACCACGGTACCAATATGCGCCATAAGGGGACACGCGAAAATGTGATTTTTCAAGGGTTCATATCTCGGGTACTATTGACCACAGAACTAGGGGGTCCAGTGTTAAGGATATCCCTTGGCCTAGCGAACATTTGTATACCCACTGGAAGAGCGGGCGATCTGTAGCTGCGAGGTATACAACGTCAAAATTTAAACATTACACACTTCCTCCAGCCCAGGCAAACTAAGCAAAAACCCTGAACTCCATGATTTTTTGGCTACTAAAAGAACCAGTTGTGGAGATGGCCACTTCTATAATTTCTGTTCATGGCAGATCGTCATATTTTTTACCATATATTCTCAAGATGTTCTCGGGGAACACAAACTTTTTTCGATATTATTATCTGTTACCGAGATTTAGATGTTCAAATTTACGGCACTTACGCAAGTAATATCAGGTTTGAGATGTTAATTTAGTTTTAAGTCACGCACTGAACAGATAGGTAATTGGGACGGTTCTGAGTAACCAAACTACGTTTTTAGTCAACATTCTTTCATAAGTGAAACTTTATGAAGCGCTCTCTGTACAATGTGCACTTCTCGCCTTTACAGATATGCCCAAACTGGTACGGCAGTGAGGAAAAATGGGCTAGAAATTATCTTAACACGACTAAAAACAACTTAAAATGACTGTCCAGAACTATGTAAAACAGGAAAGATTGTAAATTCAGTAAAATATTTGTAATAACATTTTTACTCTTAAGTCACAAATCGTAAACGAGCACTTTCGATTAATTGCGATCAATGGGTAAAGTATCCAGAAAATATCTGAAGCAAACGGTTTGGTTCTAACCTTATATTGTGCCTTCTTATTTGTTATTTGTGTGTATCAAAGCATATAAATAACGTGTCAAAACTTTACTGACCTATACAGTTAGTTTTATACGTATAAGCACCACACCCCGCTGTAGCATGGAAAAGAAGTGAACTAGCTGAAAAACGCTCCTGTCGGAACACAAAAAGGCGAATACATTCCTCTTCAAAAGACTGGCAGAAAAGTGGGGAACCAGCTGGCTCAATTCTCATTCCACCTTCTGCACCAAAACTTTTAGCATGTGAACATATTCATGATTTATTATTATTATTATTATTATTATTATTATTATTATTATTATTATTATTATTATTTTGAACTGAAAGAGAGTGGCAGAGAGGAACTGCCTCAGTGCGTTAATGGTCACGGTTGTTATATCGAAATGAAGTAAACTATTGCGCGATATTCGAATTTGTTTCAATGAAAAATATGAGTCGTCCGAGTTTGTGTTTAGTGCATGTTACCTCCTCAGACACTGCTGCATACGAAACATAGCTGACCTAGAGAATTGTTCTTTAAAAACGTGAGGTCTGTATCTTCAGTCTCAAGAAAAAGGATTGTATGCACCGAAGTCAGTTCCGCTTATGTGCGTTTGATAAAGCTAATGGACATATTTATAACATCCCTTTCATCTCGGATGGTTTGAAACAAGGTATTGAAATGCTGTTTAAGGATTCTATTGTAATTTCAACTGCATTAGAATGTTAGCAAGATGAATCTTCGTAAAATCTGCTGTGTTTTGGCAACAGAAGCCAATTTTAACATAGCAACAAGAGAAGTTAAGTATTACTCAAAACTCACCACTGATTATCCTTCTCTGAAGAGGAAGTAAATGAGTAAGAAGTCCCGGGAAAATAAATCACGACTTTTGTTACAATTTTGGCGGAACCCTATACCCTAGTGTATTTTTGTTTATAAATGGTTGGGGATTTAAACGAGCCAAACCATGTTATTTCTGCATTCCAATGGTCTGAGAAATATGAAAACAATTCGCAGCACATAGTATATCAACTAAGTTGCTATCCGTATACAAAATGAAGCACCGAACTTTTTTTACATCAAACATCTTTTAGTTCACCAAAGACATTGATGATCATTTAAAACGTGACAGATAGTTAAAAGGCTTCTGCAAAATGCATTCTAATGCAGTTTAAATTGCGAAATAATCTAGAAACGGCGTATTATTAAACAAGGAACTGAGGACAAGGCAGGTCAACAGTTCATTAAAAAATAACTCTCCGCACGAAAATAAAAATGTAATTTCTTCATTTATTTTATTGCAACCATCACAGTAATACTCGTTTTGCTAACTATCGATGGCTCTTAAAAAATTACATTACTCCACCGAAAAAATCTGTAGTTACTGTCTAGCGCGGTAGATAAGGAAGTTTCACGTATTAACCCTACGGCAAAATACTCTCCTCTCTGTATGCTATCAGTTACCAAAATCTCGTTTAAATATCTCACACAGATTATGAGATAGGAGGGATGTTATGAATATTTCATACTGCATTTATTGTCTGCGCACGCAAATGGAACTGAGGTAGCTACATACAATCCATTTTGTAGCGACTCGATCTCCTAACGAGTTTAAGAAATAATTTAATATATTACACTCGAGGTAAGAATTAAACGCCTTCAGTCACAACTTTTCATGTTTTATTCGGTACACGATGTGTTGCGGACCCTGTGGGTCCATCTTCAGGTGTAATTCGTCCTAATACATGCTTTATTTTTTTCTCTTGAATGATATGAAATGCATATTCCTGTCACGAAAAGGTTTGATGTTAGGTTACGAATTTCGTAACACAAACGCGGAAAATATGTGCGAAATAGTGGAAAAGATGAGCAGTGTAAACATGCCAAATAACCCAAGAAAAGAGTTTTTAACGTTTTAGCAACAGCATACTTTTTTTCTCTCCATCGTTTTCAAATATATCACTTCACTCAAGAGGCACATTCGCAAACATGTTTGTAAGCACTTCACACATGTTTTTGTACATGGTGCAGTCAAAGTTGAATTTTTCATAGTGCTAAAGGTATAATTATTAAGCAATTGACATACACTAGTGGCCATTAAAATTGCTACACCTCGAAGATGACGTGCAACATACGCGAAATTTAACCGACAGGATGAACACGCTGTGATATGCAAATGATTACCTTTTCAGAGCATTCACACAAGGTTGGCGCCGATGGCGACACCTACAACGTGCTGACATGAGGAAAGTTTCCAACCGATTTCTCATACACAAACAGCAGTTGACCGGCGTCGCCCGGTGAAACGTTGTCGTGATGCCTAGTGTAAGGAGGAGAAATGCGTACAATCACGTTTCCGACTTTGATAAAGGTAGGATTGTAGCCTATCGTGATTGCGGTTTATCGTATCGCGACATTGCCGCTCGCGTTGGTCGAGATCCAATGACTGTTACCAGAATATGGAATTGGTGGGGTCAGGACGGTAACACGGAACGCCGTGCTGGATCCCAACGGCCTCTTGTCACTAACAGTCGAGATGACAGGCATCTTATCCGCATGGCTGTAACGGATCGTGCAGCCACGTCTATCCCTGAGTCAACAGATGGGGACGTTTGCAAGACAATAACCATCTGCTCGAACAGTTCGACGACGTTTGCAGCAGCATGGACTATCAGCTCTGAGACCATGGCTGCAGTTACCCTCGACGCTACATTACAGACAGGAGCGCCTGCGATGGTGTACTCAACGACGAACCTGGGTGCACGAATGGCAAAACGTCATTTTTCGGATGAATCCAGGTTCTGTTTACAGCATCATGATGGTCGCATCCGTGTTTGGCGACATCACGTTGAACGCACATTGGAAGCGTGTATTCGTCATCGCCATACTGGCGTATCACCCGGTCACCTCTTGTTCGCATTGACGGCACTTTGAACAGTGGACGTTACATTTCAGATGTGTTACGACCTGTGGCTCTACCCTTCATTCGAATCCTGCGAAACCCTACATTTCAGCAGGATAATGCACGACAGCATGTTGCAGGTCCTGTACGGGCCTTTCTGGATACAGAAAATGTTCGACTGCTGCCCTCGCCAGCACATTCTCCGGATCTCTCACCAATTGAAAACGTCTGGTCAATGGTGGCCTAGCAGCTGGCTCGTCACATTACGCCAGTCACTACTCTTAATGAACTGTGGTATCGTGTTGAAGCTGCATGGGCAGCTGTACCTGTACACGCCATCCAAGCTCTGTTTGACTCAATGCCCAGGCGTATCGAGGCCGTTATTACGACCAAAGGTGGTGGTTCTGGGTACTGATTTCTCAGGATCTATGCACCCAAACTGCGTGAAAATGTAATCACATGTCAGTTCTAGTATAATATATTTGTCCAATGAATACTCTTATCATCTGCATTTTTTCTTGGCGTAGCAATTTTAATGGCCATTAGTGTATGTAGGAAATAACTTTAGACTAGGTCTTTGAAATTACTGAAATAGCTGTGGCTTGCGAAATCTGTTTGTTCATTTAATATCGATTTTGTTTTTTTTTTTATTTTATAGAGGCATATCTCCAGTTGTTCTAACAGATTTAGGGTCTTACCATTGGCTTCATTATGTAATACTACCAAATTGTTTTCTGGGTTTTTGATGACATGTTTCGTTTCCAACATATGTTGTGCAATGACTGATTTTTCGAAGTGGTTGAGCCTGAAAGCATTTGCAAATTCTTGAAAGTGGGTTTTGAAGTTTCTGCCTGTTTCCCCTACATAGAAGGCAGGTCAACTCGGCCATGATACTTTGTACACTCCACTGTTGTTGTATATTTGCGTATTTGATTTTATGTTATGGATGAGTATGTTTCCTAACTTTAGTTGAGAATGAAACTTACATTTGTTTTTCTGAAAAGTTAGCTATTTTTTGTGATGTGGGGCCCAGGTACGGGATACTGGCGAATACTTTCTCTTCTTTCATAGTATTGCCATTCGTTGTCTTCCTTGTGTGTACTTGTCTAAATTGTCACGTTTGAAGCTGCACAATATGGATAAAATAAAATTTAATATATTAGTTAACATGCACCAAATGCAAACTCATAGCAACCGCAATTTTTCATCGGATGTAATTCCTGTATAGTGGGATAACTCAAGCTTGACCAAAAATTTCATTATGGCTACATTGTTTTCACAAAAAAGGACTTAAAGGGTCCTAAGACAGTTTCCCTGTATCTCCTATGGATTCCGATTTCCCCTTACGGGCCCAGTTAATGTACAGATAACTCTGCTTCTAGCGGCGTATCGAGATGAAACATGCACCAGATTTTAAGTTAGACCTACAATCCGAAAGTGAACTGTTACAAAGGCTCCTCATATTAAGTTTTCTTAAATATCTCCTATGTACAGACATAGGCCATTTACAATTTTGTTATATGCAACAATAGATGAACTCTCTTCTTTAAGAAATGCTTTTCTTGCTTTTGCCTGTCTGTATTTTACATCCTCTCTGATCCGGCCACCATCACTTTACTGCCCAAATAGGGAAACTAATCTGCTGCTTTTGATATCTCACTTCCTAATATAATTCCCTCAGCATCGCCGGGTTTCATTTCCATTACCGTTGTTTTACATTTGCGAGTATCCGTCTCTTTTGAAGACTGTTCACTCAACTGTAGTTTCAGGTCTTACCGTCTGCCAGGACTTTCTGTATAAATGGGCAAATCCTCAAATCCTGAGTGTGACTGGAGCTATGCGCCAGACAGTTGACCATAATGTGACTCCAACATCAGGGCGTACCCAGACCCAAAATCAGATTTGTATGAACTAAAGGATGCTGCAGTTTCTTGGTTGGATGTCGTACACAATATATAAGAATTATACTTACTGCTGATCTCTCTTAATCCAGTGAAGATCATTAGAGTGAATATATAGTTCATTTCTTTTTTTTGTCATTTTAATGTTCTCTGTATTGCTGACTTCAAGGTCCAATCAACTCGTCTTCTCAACGTATAATTTGGCGATACTGGTGCCGGTTCCGCATTTAACATTTGACGATGCCACTATGGCTGCAGTACATTAGAACTTTGTTTTTATGAAACATGTATGCCTCTTCATATTTAAAGCGCACAAATGTAAATTTTGTCAGTACTGCTTTTCATTATGGTCTATGTATTGTTCTTAAACTGAATACAGTTTGCGAGTGTATTTATGTTTTTCCCATTTTTGCTGCAGATTTGATGATGGTAATTAAAGACCGAAACCGGTATCTGTTAAGAGAAAGTTTGTGACCATAGACGTAAACTAAAGGAAACTTATTACATATACGGGTCACTGTTTGTTCGCGACGATGTCGCAGCTTGCGAGTATAATTTACTGTTCCTTTTATTGGCTCTTCTCACAGGCCATTTGTACAGGTCATGTTCCAGTCCATTGCATCACATATTGTGCTGTTCGTTTTAGTGCGTTTTTATATATCTTTTTTATAACTAATATATATAAAATCCTCATCAGGATTAATTTAAACTTCCAACGTACCGTGCACGTTCAAGTGTATGTCAAACAATAAATAATCTACGTCTTCTGACTGGATTACAGTGTCTTCGACAAATGTCAAAATTTTTATTTCTTCTTCCTGAAGTTTAATTCCTTTTCCAAACTAGTTCATGTAATATTATACATTATTAATAGAATGGTGTCTAGATTCGAGTCGTATTGTTCGTAAGTCCAGAATTAAACACGTAGGAAGGTTTTTCGTGCGGCAGTACAGGGCCACGTCGTACGCTACATTCGTGTACGCCACTTATCCCCACTCACGGCGGATAGCGCGACGACGCGTGTCAGCCGCGGATGCAGTCAATTGTCGCCAGCAAATCGCCGCTGACCTTTAGCTTACGATCGTTGGTCTGGTGTCTCCCATCATAAAATGAACTCAATACTTCTGCGACAGTGGTTTGAAATGTTCAGTGATTTTTTTTGCGTCTGATGACGTTTTGGAATCCGAAAAACTCAGGTTCAAAAAGCCGACCGTGGGAAACCTAGCCCAATTTTTATGTTCATGAGGCCCAAAAGGTTGTAGTGGTACGGTCAGGGGGATGCCACGTTTGACTTCCATAAAGCCTTCAATACATTTCCGCACTTTCGGTTAGTAAACAAAATTCGTACTGTCCCTAGTATCAGACGAGGAAAGTGATTGGACTGAAGGCATCAGAGCAAGTAACAAGGTATTGTGTCATCGCAGGGGACACGTCATAAGTGAAAGGGGAATCTAGCGAGCCTCAAGGAAGCGAGACTATACCAATGCTAGCCGTGATTACGTGAATGACCTGTTAGCTCTTATCTGTCGTTCACTCTGTTCGCGGAGAACTCAGCGGTACACAATGATGTCGCATATTTAACAAATTTTGAAAACATACACAGAAATTTGTAGCTAAACAACGCTTGGTGCATACACTGTAGCTAGCGTTCCGAATTAACTGCGCTGCTGTTTGAGAAGATTATAACGCCCAGAGCGAATGTTGTGAATAATTCAAAAAGTCGGAGATCTGTAGAATAGTGGAACCTTAGAAGTGCTAACAATTGCAGAGAGATGGCGTGCACGTGGGAACCAGAGTTCGTACAGGACTAGAGTTACCAACCGTTCGGCTTTTTCCGGACATACCCGGCTTTTCGACGGTTTCTTTTATGTCAGGCCCGCATTTTTGTTTTATGGAAAATGTCCAACTTTTTTGGTAACTAAGATGTATTGCATCATCTAACAAATTTCAGTGTAATGTAATTAGATATATTTAAAAACTACACGCGTTTTGCTAAATCTGTTCAGTACCAATGGTGTAATTCTTGGTAGAACGTTGTATTGATAGTCTGTGTGTACGATATCTCGATTCGAGATATTTTAGTTTGTCGAGCGTTGTCAGAATATTTCCACGCTATGAAACAAAAGTTCGTTAGTAAATCATTTCAATTTGGAACTTTCGTATATTATCGTGTTAATAAATGGTTTTATTGAGAATTTTAGTGAAGCACTGTCGCTGTATACGATTGCATTCTACTAATTAAAAGCCAGTGCAATTTCTCAGACAAATTAAAAGTAAAATACCTATGCTTTGTATTTGACTAAATGAAAGTGAAGTTAAATATGCAATGCGTGACAGGTACATGGACCGATGACCTCAGCTGTTTTGTCCCTTAGGAATTCACACACATTTGAACAGTTACATTATTTGTTAGTTAATGTGGGATACAAGGGTGCTATCGACGAGGAAAGTGATTGGACTGAAGGCCTCAGAGCAAACAACAAGGTACTGTGTAATCGCAGGGGAGAAGTGACAAGTGAAATTGGAATCTAGCGAGATTCAGGGAAGCGAGACTATGTATCTTGTTTCTAAGAAACTTATACTGAATACCTTTAATAATGGAAGCAGCCAATGGAAAAATTCAAGTCTTCAAATGGCTTAACTCAGAGACTTGAACGACCTTTGCTTTGAAGACAACCTTCAATGTGTTCAGTACTTACAAACCAAAGGTGTAAAAATGATGCTTCGAAGCTGTTTGATCAGTTGTGCAATGTCATGAATTGTGACAGCTCCTCAATGCAGGGTGAAAACAGCATTAGGCCAACAGTGGTGTTCTTTGTTTAAGAAGTGACAAAATGTCGAAATATTTTCCGAAATTTTGAAGATTTGCGACTTTTTCTTTGGTGTTCTAATAGCACCGTAACTACTGCATGTGTCTTTTCTCTCACAGCTGCTCGGCAGACACAAGAAAGGAATCGTTTGGATACACTTATGAGGAACTTCAATGGTCAAGTGCAAGTTATAAAATGTATCCTGTTAGGAATTTTATAGCTATAATCTTCATAACAACAATTCAGCTCTATTCTCAGCAGTAGATTCTGTCGAAAAAGGAAACATCACTTGAAAACACTGAAAATCACTTCAACGTCATTGCACTGTATTTGTAGCAATTATATATCATTGCTTAAAACTATAGCAGATTTACAATGAATTATTGTATGCTCCTATTGAGACTAGAGCATACTTATTACTTTACTGTGTAACAGAGAGAATATGCTGATTCCAAAATAAATTTCCAGGCTCCCGGCTTTTATGAAGCAGTTCCTGTTATTGATAGTTTTGAGGTTGTCACTAAGCGGGACAGAATGATTGGTCTTAGGGCAAGGGGTTTTTTGTGCTGTAACGTTGTAGCTCGTACAGGCCACATTGCATCAACGGTGTTACCTGGGGAAATCAGTGGATAAAATTACGGTCGTACACAGCGACGAGGGACCACATAATGTGACAGCGGCGCCGCATGACCGCCATATTGCCGCATGGCCGATCCGACAGAACAACTTCGTCCACAATGTTGGCAGATTCAAATGTATCAAATGGCTCTAAGCACTATGGGACTTAACATCTGAGGTCATCAGTCCCCTAGACTTAGAACTACTTAAACCTAACTAACCTAGGGACATCACACACATCCATGCCCGAGGCAGGATTCGAATCTGCGACCGTATCAGCAGCGTGGTTCCGGACTGAAGCGCCTAAAACCGCTGAGCCACAGCGGCCGGCTGCTGGCAGATCATGGGTCTGAATTACGGGGAGGCCAGGAAAATCCCCTTTCCTTTAAAAGTACGCATACCTAGCGTTCCAGCAAATAATTGAGGATGTAGCTTGCAAATGCTACTCTCAGATGAAAAGATCGGCACAGAAGAGGAATTTGTGGAGGGCCGCATTAAACCAGTCACAAAACTCGTGACAGAAAACGAGCGTTACTAACTGTAAGTACAGAAGTTCGAGTTCTAACTAGAGCATCATATGTCCCCCATTCATTAACTGTACCCGCACTAGGAGTCATGACTCATGCCAAGCGTGGATGATTAAACAAGGACACATTTACAATAAAACAGCCCACTTGACTGTTGACGTAACTTTAGTTTCTGCTGCTGTTTTTTCTTGGGCGGGCAGTAGCTGTTAAGCCTGACCTTCATGTAGTGCTACTCAGGCTGCACGAGTTCGCCTAATTGATGCATGGGAACAAAAACAACCTCCTAAGGTCGCCGCTGAGCATGCCTTGTAGCGTCCTGTACTCACTACGCACATGTGAGACATCATGACTTCCGAAATCGGAAAGGTCATTGGCAGGAAACACAAGACGAAACTGAAGGAAAACGGACAGAGGTATCTTTCCTAGATTCCTCAAGGTGAGATACCATCTAACGGAAGGCTTACAGAAAGAATACAAGGAGAATAAATTTGGAGCCGGCCGCTGTGACCGAGCAGTTCTAGGCGCTTCAGTCCGGAACCGCGCTGCTGCTACGGTCGCAGGTTCGAATCCTGCCTCGGGAATGGATGTGTGTGATGTCCTTAGGTTAGTTAGGTTTAAGTAGTTATATGTCTAGGGGAGTGATGACTTCAGAGAAGTCCCATAGTTCTTGGAGCCATCTGAATTTTTAAGTTTGGAAATCGAAGCTGAGGAGCAACAAATATTGAGAAAAGCGAAAGAAGACCTTAACAGCACCAACTGAAAAGTGGTAACTACTACCCGTTATCAACACTGAGTAGAAAGTTTAATTTAGCCAGATGACGCTAGAGACGCAGATCTTGCGGAAACGAAAGGGCAGTTTTCAGCACGTTGAAATTTTAAAACTCCCTGAATGGTTCTTAACAAATGTGACGAGAACTAACCCCTCCTCGTTGGCGCCTAGTGAGGGACTAGTACAAAATTTTAGAGTGTGAGTAATCACTTTAGTTTGCAGAAGAATACACCGATGATTAAGATACAAATACGAAACAAGTGGGTGCTCGGAAAGTTTTAATAGTTATCAAGTGTAATGTCCAACTGCCTCGTATAAGGATTATTGTTTCTTCCAAAGCAGCAAGCCTTGTAATGAACAGCTTGCAGGACCTCCTATTGCTACTATATAACTTTAATCTTACGAAGGGAGATGTGTGTTGCTGACTGCGTGCTAAATAAAAAATAAAAAAAAAGGAAAAGAGCGAGCCATTCGGACAGTCTTCCCTTCAAACACTAGTGAACAAGATGGACACCTTAAATTTTTAAGAAACCTGCTATATTTGTGTAAATTACGGAGGAAGATTCCGGAAAAGCAGAGAACTGCCCTCTTATCAACAAATGACACATATTTTAACGACACTGTTATATCGCAAGAGGTACCCACAACATTCAGAAGCTGTTGCTGGTTGATCATCTTACGAGAAGAGGAGACTCTGTGTCAATTGGTAGAGCTGCTCTTAGCCTATTAAGCGAGAGTCATTTTCCTCCATTAGAATGGTTGGCAAGAGATCCACCATCGTCATCTTACTTATTTTACTGTCCGATGGTTGTACTTTGCTTCTTTCAATTACTGGTATTCCCAGTGACACATGATGCTTCTGCACGACAGCGAGGCAACAGCGAGGACGTTAGAGCTCACAAAATAACGCCATTTGAGTACACATCCTTGACTGCATCATTTTCCCATGATCTTCCGTATGCTGAAGCACACCATACGTTTCCTTTGGTTTTGAAGATACTGCGAAAAGCTCACCAAACAGACGTGTGAACTAAAATCGGCGGCACTGGAAATCGTCTTCCGGTAAAGTACTGATCCACGAGAACGTGTAGAGACACTCCGCTGCTATTATCAGTGATAAGTTTCAGCATTTCCGTTTGAAGCTTTTCTACCACCTACCGTACAGTACCGACCTTGCATCCAGCGACCTAACTCGTTTTGCACTTGAAACGATAGCTCAAGGAACAAAGATTTGAAAAAGTAGGAAACAAGACAGCCGTTGTCAACTAGTTCAATTAACTAGCCGGCGAATTTCTACGTAGAGGGACTGCTATTACGTGAAAGCAGGCACTGATGAGCCGAAACATTACGACCACTGTCCACCGTCACTGCTTGCCATCTGGTCCCGCTGCGGGCACGTAACGCGACAAGGAAAGTGTATCAGCGGAAAGATACTAATGGGAAATCATTATAGCGACGATACGGTCCGAAAATGGGGAATCCAATGGCATGAACGACTCTGATAAAAGTCAGCCTGGGAGCGACCTTCTCGGTAACATCTAAACTGGTCGGCCGTTCGCGTGCTACTGTTGTGAGCATTTATGGAAAATGGGTGAAGGGAGGTGAAATCAAGAGTAGGCGACAAGGCGTTGGACATCCACACCTCGTCACAGAGGTGGAGAACCGAAGCTTGCCCGCTTTCTAAAGCAGGATATGCGGCGATCTGTGGGCAGATCTGACGACAGTACAGTGCCGGCGTGGGAGCACTCCGTTCATCGCACGTTGTTGAAAATAGGGGTCCGCGGCAAAAGACCCCTACGCGTTCTAATGCGGACCCAACGAAATCGTCAATTACGATTGCAGCTGGCGTGGGATCACAGAGTGGACCGTGGATCAGTGGAAACGTGTCGCCTGCTCGGATAAATCACGTTTCTTGTTACACCAGATCGATGGAGGTTTCCGCTCTCCAGTATTATACCGGAAGTCTCGTGTTATTCTGTATTTGTAAGCCCAAACCCGTCTCTCGATTTTATTTTATCCGGGAGATTGTATTTCCCGTATCTAGAAAACGTAGAAAACGACACCGATTAATCGGCCACATATTTTTCAAATATCGTTTCTGGATTTAATTACAACATCGATTAATCGATATGGTGAAGTAATACCGATACGACTACATGGCTACTTAGTGAATACAAAACAATGTTTAACATCGTGTCGCGACGCGAGTCACATTGCCATTTTCTTGTTAGAATTTGGTCTCGCCAGTTTTCGTTTATCCTATTCATTACAATGCAGCATGTTGGTTGATGCAATAAACCTGTTTTAAGATTTTAAAAACGTTGCATTAGGCCTATTCATTTTGTAGTGTCAAGGTCTTCGTGATTTTGACAAAAAATTTGGCAACTCTACTTGATGCTCGTATCCGGATACAACGCCACTCAGGCGAACGGTTACTCGAAATATCCACTGCGCCACGTACGCAGGCTGGTGGTGTCAGTATTAAGCTATGGGATACATTCACCTGGGCTTCAATGGGACCTGCGGTCGTAACCGAAGACGCCACGACAGCTGTGGACTACGTGAACATTGTTGCGGACCGCCTACATCCATTAATGTTTCATGACTTTCCCGAAAGCGGTGGGATCTCCCAACAAGATAACTGACCGCGTCACAAGGCCCGAATCGTGCAATAGTGGTTTGAGGAACGTGACAATGAACTGACGATGTCTTCGTCCCCAAACTTGTACCCGAGGGAATGCACCCTGGGAAGCTATCGAGCGCTAGCTGCGGCTCCACATGTCGCCGGCCCTAATTTTCGGGAATTGCGCGACATGTGCGTGGAAACCTTGCAGTTTCTTGCTAAATCCGTGCCAGGTGGAATCGCTGCTGCACTGCGTTCGAAAGGTGGACCAATAATATATTAAGCTGATGGTTATAATGTGCTAGGTCAACAATGTGTATAACAAACTAATGAAACTTTAATAAATGAACAGAGGATTCTCTTCATAAATGTAGAGTGTGGCAAATAATTTCGTAAGTAACACAATAAGAACATATTTTCATTAATAATGTCTCAGTATTCCACAGCTTAAAATTTTGGAGTATTTACTCTTCGGTCACAATATACTTGTTCTTGAATTCGGGCAGAATACTTGAAGCCAGAACTACACAGGTCCAAATTGGTTCCTCTTCTTCCTTCAACTTCTTTTTCGGATGTTTTGATTTGATTGTAGTTCTGTTGGTACTTCTATAGAGTTCTTCAAGATTCCCCACTGGTTTAATATTTGGCGACTTAGGCGATTCCTGAACAGTTTTGGGACCTATAATGAACTGTTTTACACGGAATGATGCGTCTTTTGGGTGACTATCTTGGAGAGCTCTGTATTAGATTTAATCTCCAACTTCGCCAAATGAAGTATTGTTCTCTCCAGGGATCCGCAGTCGACGTAGCAACTCTGTAATATTCTTCTTGTGTTGATAGAACCTACCGGTAATAAATCTAGCAACACGTCTCTCAATTGATTCGATTTAATCTGATCTGGTGGGGATCACGAACACACCAGCAATACTCAAGAATGGGCCACATAAGTGATCTCCTTTGTAGGTGAGCTACACCTTCCCAGAATTTTCCCCCGAAAACTAAGCCTGCCATTCACCACCCATACAACGGACCTTACCAGATCGTTACAAAGGTGCAGCAGGTCGACTGAAGAGACAGCCTACACTACGCTTGTTCGTCGTCTGTTAGAGCATTGCTACGCCGTACGGGATTCTTACCAGATAGGATGACAGCGCGCTTTGTATTATTGTGAAATATGGGAGAGAGTGTCTCTGATATGATAAGCAAGTTGGGATTGCAATCATTAAAACAAAGGCGTTTTTCGTACTGGAAGGGTCTTTTTACAAAATTTCAATCACCAACTTACTCTTGAATGTATAAATATTTTTTTGTCGCCATCTTACATATGAAGAAATGGTAATCGTAATAAAAGAGAGACCAGAGCTTGTACACAAAGATTTAAGAGTTCATTTTTCCCACGCGCCGTTAGAGAATTAAAATGTAGGGAAATAGCCTGAATGTGAGTACAACGAAAAACCAGCCGAAGTTGAATATTTCACTTTTTGTTTACTCGATCACATGGTTCTGGCCGGGATCCATTTTCAAATCATCGTGCCAGATAGCCAAAATGGTATTTCCAAAAATACAGAACCACATCAAAAATATGTATATATTATGAAGTGCAAACGAACAGTTACAGCGTATATGGATAACTTTTTAAATGTATCGCGAATCTCTTACGCAGCGGACATTTCCAAGCAACTGGAAAAAAGCGCTGTAACTGTTTATTTTGTAACCTTCGCACTATAAGTTTCTGTATGAAATTCAGCCCAAATTTACTTCTCATTATATAAAAATAATACGTATTACCAAACTATGTCCACACAAACTTATCTCAAACTTGTATGCTAGCCTTTCACTAAACATAACTTAATTTGAACAGAACTGTAACTGGTCTCAATACAACTTGTGTTTATATTAAAGGCGCAACTGAAATGAAACGATTATCTGGCGCTAATCATAATTTCTAGTAGCCTCGCCTCTTGACCAACGTTGTTGCAGATTTTTCGAAAGCACAGCAGCAAGCAGGTAACGGTTAAGCTAGATTTCTATTTTTTTTTAAAAAATATTCCGAACAATATTCTAACTGTTGCATACCATATGGTGCAATGTGGTAATGCGTAATGATAAACTTTCTTTAAACAGTGGGAATAGAGACAATAACTATTCCTATGAAATGATATCCCAAGACAACGAGTTTAGGATGAAGTAGTATAGCTTCGCATGATCTTTACACATAACATTTGTCTGAATAACACTATGCTTAACAAAGCGAACAACGATTCGAAAAGGGTACAATGTTAACAGATAATTTCTACAAACACTAAACAGCTTAATCAGTTGATATGTTTGCTAACGCATGACTCAGGGAAGTGGGGTGGTCTTTCTCTCAGCTCTGAGCAAGTTAACTAGCTCACAATAATTCCGACTAGCTGCGCAGCGCTGCAGTCTTACCTCATACTACTACTCTTCAAAAATCAATAACATTATTAAAAATTTATATTCTTTTCGCCTTCCAATATAACACCATATTCATCCTTGGCGTCCTTTACAATATGTCTTGCTTTATCTAAAAGAATGGCTCTGAGCACTATGCGACCTAACATCTGAGGTCATAAGTCGCCTAGAACTTAGAACTACTTAAACCTAACTAACCTAAGGACATCACACACATCCATGCCCGAGGCAAGATTCGAACCTGTGACCGTAGCGGTCGCCCGTCTCCAGGCTGTAGCGCCTAGAACCGCACGGCCACTCCGGCCGGCTATCTAAAAGAAACAAACAAGTCAACACAGCACTACTAAATACGTCCATCACCTGCCACACTTCAACTGAGAATGTAGCAGACTACACAGAGGCAAAGACTGTCGCACAATAATATGAAAGACAAACTTCCTGTCAGATTAAAACAGTGTGCCGGACCGAGACTCGAACTCGGGATCTCTGCCTTTCGCGGGCAAGTGCTCTACCATCTGAGCTACCCAAGCACAACTCACGCCCCGTCCTCACAGCTTTACTTCTGCCAGTACCTCGTCTCCTACCTTCCAAACTTTACAGAAGCTCTCCTGCGAACCTTGCAGAAGATAGGAGACGAGGTACTGGCAGAAGTAAAGCTACGAGGACGGGGCGTGAGTTGTGCTTGGGTAGCTCAGATGGTACAGCACTTTCCCGGGAACGGGAGAGGTCCCGAGTTCGAGTCTCGGTCCGGCACATAGTTTTAATCTGCCAGGAAGTTTCATATCAGCGCACACTCCGCTGCAGAGTGAAAATCTCATTCTGAATAAGATGAAAGATTGTTTAACAGTAACTTACTTACTTACTCTCTCTCTGATGTGCACATCCATAACTTGCAGAAATAAATATGATAGCCCCGCCTCGCAATTTACACTTCATAATACGTACATATTTGACATGGTTTATTATTTTTTCCAAATATCATTTTGACTGTCTGACACGATGATATGAAAATGGGTCCCAGCCCAAAACTAGTCATCGAGTAAATAAAGGTGGAATTTGCAACTTTGGGTGGTTTTTTGTTGCACTGGTTAACAGAAGTTGTTGACGTGCAGTTATCCCAGCTTGCTGGAAGTTTCTAAGTCTGTAGGTGGTTCCAAGAACCCTCTGCCAGCACTTAACTGCAGAGTAGTCATGTAGATTATGTAGTTGGTTGGTTGGTTGACTGGTTGAGGTTTAAGGGACCAAACAGCAAGGTCATCAGTCCCTTGTTTCAAATATGCTCCATTCCGCTAATGGGACATCTCAGTAAAGTCAGAACAATAAAACGGAAAAAGGGAAAAACGTAAAAGGGCAGTCACGTTGTCATTGGTAAAAAACAAATGAGGGAAGTTGGCAAGAGAAACTAACCCAACACTATGCTGAAGCAGCAGAGGCAAGACCACCTGTGACGTAAAAGGTACTACTGCTATAATGCACAAAGTACGTATGGGAATAGAAAGACTAACCAAGCCTTTAAAAAAAGGGGTAAAAACAGAGTAAAAGGGGAAGAAAAAAGAATTCCGGTCAGAGAGGTGAATCGGGAATCTCGGAACACTGCCTACAGTGGGAGACACCCAAACACTCACCGCCCTGCCCCGACACCAGAGAGAGATTAAAAACCTTAAAACTGAGAATAAAAACCACTTTCCCGGAGGAAACCGAGAACCAGAGAGACCATCCGGGAATCGTCAGCCAACATCAAAGGTAAAGTGTGGGGGAGTCTGTACTTAGCACGCAGAGCCAAAAGAAGGGGGCATTCAACCAAAATGTGGGCTACTGACTGGAAGGCTCCACAACCACATAGTGGGGGTGGCTAATCACGCAAAAGAAAACCATGGGTCAACCGAGTATGGCCAATGCGGAGACGACACAGTGTGGTCGAGTCCTTTCGGGAGAGGCGAAAGGAAGAACGCCAAGGGCCTGGTGTCACCTTAATTGCACGAAGTTTATTAGACAGTGGAGTAGCCTCCCAAGAATTGGCCCATGACTGTGCGAAGTGGGATTTGATGTGAAGCCGTAAATCCGCTGCAGGAGGGGTTACAGAAAACGGGGGGGGGGGGTAAGTGATTGCTCCCCCAGCCAAACGATCAGCGAGCTCATTACCCGGGATACCCACATGGCCAGGGACTCAAAGGAAGTCAATGGAACAAGCAGCACGGTGAATATCAGCGAGATGGTCATGGATGGCAGAGACCAAGGGATGACGCGAAAAACACCGGTCAATAGCAAGAAGGCCACTCATCGAGTCCGTACATAACAAAACGCGGTTGTGTTGGGACTGTTTAATAAAGGTAAGGGCCTGGGAAATTGCCATCAATTCCGCAGTAGGTGGCAGCAGATGACTTTCCGTTCCACCAGAGGACGTGAAGTCATACCCAACATGAGCAGCAGAGTTAGAGCCATCAGTGTAAAAAACAACAGCATCCCGAAACTCCCATTAAATTTGGCGGAAAAAGGAACGGAACACCACCGGGGGGATGGAATCTTTCGGACCTCGGCGGAGATCCATCCGAATTCGAGGTCGAGGAACTAACCAAGGAGGGGTGGAGGGGAGGCAGCGAGGAAAACAGGACAAAGAAGGAAGCTGAAAATCACGGCAAAGAGACGCAAGGTGCAGCCCAACCGGTAAACCCGCCCCAGAGCGGGTAGATTATGTAGATGTAGATGCAAATGCCCGTAATTCTGCAGCAAACCGATGTTAAGTATCTTAGTCTGTAATATTTCTGGTGCATTCTTTTACTGTTCTTACATATGTGATTCACCTGCGCTTTTTCCCTGTTGCTTTGAACTGTCCGCTGGGTAAGAGATTCGCAATACCTTTAAATTAAGCATCATATCGTCTGTATATGTTCCGACAGCCCTTACTTTCCGAATACGACACGTAACACAACAGAGCCATGACTCGGCTAAGGACTGCGGTTGTATTGATTGCGAACAGCAGTAGAGAGTGTGAAGTGGAGGCTATGCGGCGTTCCTGCCAGTCAAAGGCAGCGGACGCCTTTCTCTGAGAGAGAAACCTCGCGGCTGGGCTGGGCGGCGCGCAGTTCTGCTCCTGGGAACCGCAGCGCTCACAGCCAGCCAGGCACGGAAGCAGCGACAGCGCCAGCGGCGCCCTACCGCCAGCACCGCTGGTGCTGCTGTACTGACACTGCTCCCACGCAGCGCCGCATTCTCACCGAGACAGCGTCCAATGTAGGGCCGTCTGCTCTCATGGATTAAGGTGTGACTGGAAGGAAGGAGACTGAAGCGAAGGAAGGAAGGTCGTGTGACTAGGGCCTCCCGTCGGGCAGACCGTTCGCTGGGTGCAAATCTTTCGAGTTGACGCCACTTTGACGACTTATGCGTCGATGGGGATGAAATGATAAGGACAACACAACACCCACTCCCTGAGGGGAGAAAATCTCCGACCCAGCCGGGAATCGAACCCGGGCCCTTAGGATTAACGTTCTGTTGCGCTGACCACTCAGCTACCAGGGCCGGACGGGAAGGAAGGAAGGAAGGAAGGAAGGAAGGAAGGTGATAAAGACTCGATTTCAGCAAATAGCCATTTCAGAGGCGCTGGTCATAAGTAGCAGCATCATCCACAACTACATCTGCATCACTACTCTGCAAATCACTATTAAGTGCCTGGCTCACGGCTCATCGAACCACCTTCACACTATCTCTCTAGCATTCCACTCTCGAAAGGCGCGTGGGTAAATATTAAATCTTTCTAACAGTTTGTCTGCGTAGCCATCCTCCACAGCAAGCACAGAAATAGACACATCAAAAAAGTTTTGCATCACCTCGGTTCATAGAGATCAACAATCATCATTTCCGCCCTTTTATTGCTCATGAGAACCACACATTGCACGTTGTGCCACCATACAGCGAGAGCTTCAGGGGTGGTGGTCCAGATTGCTGTACACATCGGTACTTCTAATACCTAGTAGCACATCCTCTTGCACTGGTGCATGCCTGTATTCGTCGTGGCATACTAGCCACAAGTTAATCAAGGCACTGTTGGTCCAGATTGTCCCACTCCTCAACGGCGATTCGGCGTGAATGCCTCAGAGTGGTTGGTGGGTCACGTCGTCCATAAACAGCCCTTTCCAATCTATTCCAGGCATGATCGATGGGGTTCATACCTGGAAAACATACTGGCCACTCTAGTCGAGCGATGTCATTTTCCTGAAGGAAGTCATTCACATGATGTATACGATGGTGGTGAGAATTGTCGTCCATGAAGACGAATGCCTCGTCAATATACTGCCGATATCGTTGCACTATCGGTCGGAGGATGACATTCACGTATCGTACAGCCGTTACGGCGCAATCCATGGGCACCAGTGGCATACGTTGGCCCCACATAATGCCACCCCAAAACAGCAGGGAACCTCCACCTTGCTGAACTCGCTGGACAGTGTGTCTAAGGCGTTCAGCCTGACCGGGTTGCCTCCAAACACATCTCTGGCGATTGTCTGGTTCAAGGCGTATGTGATACCCGTAAGTGAAGAGAACGTTTTGCCAATCCTGAGCGGTCCCTTCGGCATGTTGTTGGCCCCACATATGGCGCATTGCATGGTGTCGTGGTTGCAAAGACGGACCTCGCCATGGACGTCAGGAGTGAAGTCGCACATCATACAGTCTATTGCGCACAGTTTGAGTCATAACATGACGTCCTCTGGCTGCACGAGAAGCATTATTCAACGTGGTGGCATTGCTGTCAGGGTTTCTCCGAGCCATAAATCCGTAGGCAGCAGTCATCCACCTGAGGGAGGCGTATCATCGACGGTTCCTGTCTCTCTGTATCTCCTCTATGTCTGAACAACAGTCCGAGGCACTTCGACACTTCCCTTGTTGAGAGCCCTTCCTGGCACAAAGTAACAATGCGGACGCTATCGAACCGCGGTATTGACTGTCTAGGCATGGTTGCTCCTTCCTGGTGGAATGACGAACTGATCGGCAGTCGGACCACCTCCGTCTAATATGCGCTGCTCATGCATGGTTGTTTACATCTTTGAGCAGGTTTAGTGACATCTCTGAACAGTCAAAGGGATTGTGTCTGTGATACAATGTCCATAGTCAACGTCTATCTTCATGAGTTCAAGGAACTGGGGTTCTGCAAAACTTTGATGTGTGTATATAATAGTTTAAAAGTTATTCTTGTCCTAAAAATTTTAAATTTATGAACGTCCAAAAGCTAATATCTCGGCAATGCTTTGGTCGATTAATGTGAAGAAAGTATTTACGGATGCGGCTAGTAGAACTGCATCGAGCAGTCATAGCCAGTTATCAGAATATGTACCAGCTTTGAATGAAAGGTCGGATATGGGATTCGACTGTGAGAAACTGTGTTTTTGGTAATAAATAAATTTAACGGGGCGAACCTAGCGGCAGCATTCTGAAGTTTAAAGAGGTAGGTGAGTAATTATTTTTGTTTGTTATATTTATGTTTAGTATCAAAAATCCGGGAACAGCAAAATTATTGTTTATGAAAAAACTCCGGCAGATTAAAAAATGGACTTTAGATTGTTATTGCCCGGAAAATTTCCATAGTTTTATGTGTATCGTGTATTTTTGTGTGTATTTTAGAATATTTGCAATTTTTTGTCAAACATTGTTTTGAGTTAGACAGTCGTTTCGAGGGTGCTTTGGGCGGCCATCTTTGATGACAGTTGAGATTGAGCGACGCTCAGAGCCGGACTTGCCGCCCATCTGGGGGTAGTAGTGGGTTGGTAGCCATGTTCGAAAATGATCTAGTTGAGCGCAATGTAGTGTTTAGATCAGCATATAACAGTGTATTTTGTGAACTGTGAAAAGCCGTGCGCCGCCGGCCGGCACGCAGGAGACCTGACAGGACTGTGCGACCTCGTTGCGATGATGACAGACGCCTCGGCCAACGACTCATCGTGCTTTTGTTCACTGCAAAGTCTCCGTAGACATTCTGCAAGCGCCTATGAACACCTGTGATGCTCTGGTGCTCTGCCAAAAGAAAATGACAGCTCTCTGCTTAGGACGTACATCCGTTTCAGACGCCATATTGAAGGCTATGTATAGTGCGACCGCCTATCAGAACATAGTGGAACCATAGAGGCTGAAGCGAGAATATTCCTCGATCTCCCACTGCGAATTCCGCATTTTTTCGACCAAACCTGGTCGAGGAAAAACTGTGTGGCATAACTTATTGAACGCCCCTCGTACAAAACGAGCCGCCCTTCTTTGAACTTTTTGGACGACCTCTGCCAAACCTACCTAATGCATATCCCACGCCGCGCATCAATACTCCAAAAGGAGGACAGACAAACGTAGTGTAGGCAGTCTCTTTAGCAGACATGTTCCGTTTTCTTAATTTTTCCGTAATTGTTAGCCCCAAGTTATTAGCTGTTTTTACAGCCTTCGGAGTTGTGCGATTTATCGCATAACCAAAATTCAGCGGATTTCTTTTAGTACTCATGTGGATGACAGTACACTTTTCATTAGAGTCAACTGCCACTTTTCGCACCATACATATACAGTGTCTAAACCATTTTGCAACTGGTTTTTATCTACTGATTTCTTTACTAGAAGGTAAGTGACAGCATCATCTACAAACTGTGCGAGATCTGCTCCGATTGTCTCCTAAACCGTTTATTTAGATCAGGAACAGCAGAAAGCTTGTAAACACTTGATTACGGAACGCCAGATACTATTTCTGTTTTAGAGATGATTTTCTGTCGATTAATACGAACTATCACTGAAATGAGTTATGCCTACAGTCTTCGCTTCGTAAGTTTTATTATTTAATTCAGAATACCAAGCCACAAGAAGACATTCAAGAACTGCAAGCTGCGCTGTATCTGCTCACCTCTGATGGTCCTCAGTGTTTAGAAACGACTGAAGGTAAGCTTTTTAACGTTCTGTCGACAACGAGATCAATAGAGCCGAAGGGCGTCAAAGGAAACAGTCCGAGTCCTTCCTTAAGGAAACTCTGCCTGCGTGTGTCTTAAAAGATTTATGGGGAAAAAAAGAGGAGACCAACAGTGGCTGTCATTAACATTCGGACGTGTGCTATTTTGATCATTTTTAATGTCAGTTGAGTGATTATTTATGCATGCATATCACGGTCGGCAAAGTTCCCGATCTCGCTACCAAAAAATGGTTCATATGGCTTTGAGCACTATGGAACTTAACATCTGAGGTCATCAGTCCCCTAGAACTTAGAACTACTTAAAACTAACTAACCTAAGAACATCACACACGTCCAGGCCCGAAGCAAGATTCGAACCTGCGACCGTAGCGGTCGCGCTTTTCCAGACTGATCTCACAACACAACCCCAAACCAATAGGTGCGGCTGTGCCTTATAGTTATGCTTCGCGTGATCCTGAAACTGCCGACCGTGATATGGTCAACCACGCACGGCGCACGATTTCTGTTTGACGAGGATGATGTATCCGCGTCTGTTAAAGATGCACCTGGGAATTAGCAACGCTCTAAACTGTTAGTGCTTAATGAAGTACAATTTCGAAGTAGAGCCTAGTAGGTCGCTATCTTTCTTTTAATCAAGGCAGCCTCTAAATGTGGACGACCCGACTCAGATCTGAACCGCCCTCTGACGTACACGAGTCCAGTGCTTTATCACTGCGCCAAACTGTTCGGTGTCAACCGTTTCCTTTGTGTATCGGTGTTCATAAAGACTCTTACTTCGTTTCATGCATTCCTCTGAATATATTGTTTAGTTGTATGACAAACGTGCGTTAAATCTGTAAAATTTGCGTACATGGTGTGGTGCTAAAAATGTATTCCATATTTTGAGAGGTTGTAGTATGCACTAGAACAAGAAAGTCCTATATAAATCTGCTCTAAAATGCATTCCGTAAGAGCTATGAGTACTTTTTCCATCTTCGCTACTGTGAAACATCTCTTCTACTGCAAGCTTTTTGCTATTACGAGCGAGCTATAGAGTACATTAAACGCACGCGGACACATTCCTCTGTTATTGTACCTGGTTACAGCATGCAATGAACGTCTGTTAGTGACATTACTATAAAAAGTATTCACAGTTTTGAGCAACTGCAGAGCATACGTTAGTGCTATGGAAACCAGTTTGTGTTGTGATAAGTTTGTGAAATTTGTTACATTTTAGATTTTTCTTGCTTGCCATTTCCCGTAGGGAACAATAAGCTCCCATTTTGCTGGTAAACGCAAAAGTTAAATGTACAATACAAAACCATTTCACAAATTTATCGAAACAAACTGATTCAATTAGAATCAGTGTATCCGCTGGGTAACAATACTAACAGGCGTTTACTGGATTATGTAGGTCGTTCATAACAGCAAATAGCTTACATTACAAGAGATCTGTGTCGATATGTCGATGTAACTAAAAGTGCAGCCTAAGGTAACAGATCAACTAATCAGGACGTGTACCAAGGCAAGAGACAATCGCTTACCGTCGCTCCACTGGAGAATAGAATAGCGCACGCACAGGCAGACAAAGATTCCTGACTCCTCTGATGACACTACTCATGTCGTTAATTTAATATAGTATATTATCTATTCAGCCAGATTATAACGTCCCCTTACCTAATAGTATGTTGGTCCACATTTCTCCGAGGAAACTACTAACATTTTCATGCCATTCTTTCCGAAAGTTATTGGAAAATTGCTACAGGTGGTCATAAATATTTAGTCAGTTCCTGTAGATTACTAAGTGGTATTTTCTGAGTTCAGAACTGACACTCCAAGCAGCTTAAATGTGTTCGATAGGAGTGACAGCTGATCGATCTAGGATTCTGGACAACAACAAAATAATCAATATGCCCCTTAAATCACAAAAGCACTACCTACCACCTGCTGCGTACGTCAAGTTAATAAATACATCATTTACCGCCCTTGCTCTCTAGGTTTCAGGATATTACGTGAGAAAAGAGCGAGTTGGGACCAGGATCCATGCTGACTGGAATGGAGGACCCATTCGAGATCTCTCACCAAGTTTGAATTTCTGTGCGGAAGCTAACAAAGAGGCACTCAGTTTACGATGGGAAGCATCATTAGTGCTTCCATGCGCGAACCCCGGGAACTTCGTACACGTGTGACATGTCTTATCGTAATGGGGAGGCAGCAGGCACCCAATAAATACAAGAGTTTTAATAAGACCACCAAACAGTGGACATAGGACAAGCACCATCAAGCTTGGCTTTAAAATGGGTGTCATGGAGAATTGACTTATATTTGGTTGGAAACATAGGAACAAAATTTGGATACTGTTCTTTAGACTCCAGACAGTGATAAAATGAATATCATTCAACTCCCCAAAGTTTTGGACATGTTACATGTCTCCTCACCACATCACCGCTAATGTCGTCTCAAATGGTTCAAATGCCTCTGAGCACTATGCGACTTCTGAGGTCATCAGTCGCCTAGAACTTAGAACTAATTAAACCTAACTAACCTAAGGGCATCACACACATCCATGGCCGAGGCAAGATTCGAACCTGCGACCGTAGCGGTCGCCCGGTTCCAGACTGTAGCGTCTAGAACCGCACGGCCACTCCGGCCGGCAGTGTCGTCTCACTAGGGAGTTTATAACAAATGCACTCCTGTTGGTCAAAGGACTGCACAGGACAGGTAAATATAATGATTTGAGAATCCATAATCATAATAATTAAGCACAATCCTTCTAAACATTTGACTTACAAACAGATGAAATGAAAGAGCAGAGAACCAAAACTCCGAATGCTCCAGTCGGAAAAGAGGAGGTCTTTCGGAAAAATAACTGGACTACACTCATACCAAACGAAGAAAACCGAGCTTCGTTACGTGTAACCAGATCAGAGGCGACAGCCCAGTAGGAAATGTCACCAACGAAAACAGAGAAGGCACTAAAACTTTGTGCTAACGAGGCACATGTAAAATATTGTCTCAGATGTCTAAGATACTTGAACAAACCTAAACAAGGATACCAGCAGGGGTATGCAAACTCCCTCGCTATTCTTGGTAAGTGTAAGCCCTAAATGGCTTAGTCCGGTTAACAACAGCTGTTCACATTGGTAAAAACCACATGTAAATCATTACTGTACAAAAACTGGAAAAGATATCGAAAGACCCACTTCTCTGTGTACAACACATTTCTTTCAGAGAGCTATACAGCGTAGTATGGAACCATTTAGTCCAAGATCATGCAAGACAGCTGTTGTATAAAGGTGATGCAAGCACGTACTAAGCATAACCACTATTCTCAGTATAAGAAAAAGGTGATGCAACGTTTATGATGTACTTCGGCATTTAACACAATATGAGTAAACTTCAGAACACACATTTGAAAAATGTAAGAGAACCCAAATTCATAGTAAATCTGAAAGGCTAGAGCAGCAAAGAACGTTATTAATAAACGATTCACTCCACGGGACAGTACTGAAGGTGGGGCCCCATGTTGTTGTGGTCTTCATACCAGAGACTGGTTTGATGCAGCTGTCCATGCTACTCTATCCTGTGCAAGATTCTTCACCTACTGCAGCCTACATCTTTCTGAATCTGTTTAGTGTATTCATCTCTTTGTCTCCCTCTACGATTTTTACCATCCACACTGCCCTCCAGTACTAAATTGGTGATCCCTTGATGCCTCAGAATACGCCCTACCAACCGATCCCTTCATCTAGTCAAGTTGTGTGACAAATTCCTTATCTGCCCAATTCTATTCAGTACCACCTCATTAGTTACGGGATCTACCCATCTAGTCTTAAGCATTCTTCTGTAGAGCCACATTTTGAAAGTTTCTATTCTCTTCTTGTCTAAGCTATTTATTGTCCACGTTTCACTTCCATACAAATACTTTCAGAAACGACTTCCTGACACTCAAATCTATACTCGACGTTAACAAATTCCTCTTCTTCAAAAACGCTTTCCTTGCCATTGCCAGTCTACATTTGATATCCTCTCTACTTCGACCGTCATCAGTTATATCAGGCATTTAAGTTTGCCGACGATCTGATCGTAGCACAGGCAACATTTGAAGGATTGGAAAATATACTACTAACGGTACTGAAAAGGATGACACTCTCCGTGTGTTCAATGACGCACAGCCTTAAATTTAAAATCAAGGATCAACCAATTAATTATTTTTCAGCTCCTCCTTACCTGGGTGGTTAAACTATATTCCAAACTGTTGCATAGGTATCATGCAAAATACACACAGAAAAAATGAAAAATCTGAAGTAATTTAAACAAACTTGCGGGGACAATGTGGGGCAGTGATGCTGAGACTCTGAGAACTCTATTAGGAAATATTATGTAGCTTATGTAATAAAGTGGAACACCGACAGCCGTCCTTTCGATGTTATTTCTTATATGGTTACCAGTTTCGATGCTTTATTACACCATCTTCAGGCTCTAACTTACGCTGAGGGGGTTAACTCCAGTGTATACTCGATTCCATCAGTGCCGAACATCTATGAACTGGTTTTCGCAGACTACCTGTAACAAATACGATGTGTCTCCAACCATCAACCACCTACTCAGCCACCTTGGCACAGCGCTTTACACAACTGCACGGATTGCTCTGACACGCATCCCTTCTCGATCCAAATCCTCACTGCCGCCGCAGTCTACCTTTTAAATTCCCCATTACTCACGTACAGAATTTCGGAGGCTCTCCATGTAAAACCATATCTATATGAGACCAGCAAAGTTACTGAAATTGTGTCATTTCATTTGGATAAGTACCTGCACCTGGGCTTTAGGCTCGATCCCCCCCCCCCATTTGTTTTCAATGCTGAGGTGCTTTTCCGGAACATGTAGAGCCTCGGAAATTCTGTTCGCGTGTAAGCGTGAATTTTAAAAAGTAGACTAGGGCAGCAGTGAGGATTTGGATGAAGGAGTAAGGCGTGCCAGGGTATTCCGTGCAGTTGTGTGATCGGCTGTTCCAAGGTGGCTTAGTGGCTAACGCACCTGCCTAGTAAGCAAGAGACCCAGGTTAGATTCCCGGCCTTGGTACAAATTTTCACTCACCGCTTCAGTCTATGTACATAAAATCATACCTGTAAGAGACCAGTGAAGACTCCAATTGGATCATTTCAGTTCATAGATGTTGGCCACTAGTAGAATTGTGCGTACGGTTGGAATTAAACCCTCACCGTCAGTTAAGGCCTAAAGATGGTGTACTGAGCACCGAAATTGGTAGCAATGCAATAAACAACGTCGAAAGGACGGCGGTGAGTGTTCCATTTTATTACATAAGTAAACGGCTGAAGTCCTCAAACCTCAAATCAGAAGGATGGATATGCAAAAACATTGCGCAGCTGACTAAGATCAATATACAGCACAACGAGGCGATCCGAATAAGCTCTGAAATCCTTTCCCTAATACCAGCTTCCATTGTTAGCTTCCCTGTGCCCTCAACATCTCAGACACCTACAAAAATCGCGGAGAATAAAACAGGCTATTCATAAAAATTCCCACTCACCATTTCCCCAGTTTCTGCAGCAAAGAAGCCGCTTCAAATCTAGCTGTGGTTTCATAGATGTATACCCCTTTAACTCGTGTGACTTTCAAGAGATACTGACAGATGAGAAGATGCGAAAAGTACGTGATGATTGATGATGACACTAATCAATTACCCATGTTTGACCTACGCTGTAAATGCTGACCACGTTAAACATTTTTAGAGTTCACCGGGGGGGGGGGGGGGGGGTTGCAGCCGGCAGATGGTGATGTGGACCCTCGCGTAAGTACAGCATGTAACTGCGGCGAAGTGTAGGCGATGAAACACAGCCTGTGCAGGAGTTGGTTTTAAAGTGTTTGAACAGCGGACTGCTTAAGTTAACAGACCACTCCGAAGATTGGTTGAATAGCTTGGAAGTTAATTTGTAGCATTAGTTGCCTGAATGGAAATCTTAAAATCTTAATCTTTTCTTGATACTTTAATATTTGTATACATGTTACATGCATGTGTTATCGAATAACGTCTCAAACTATAGCAAATAAGGAAAAATTATCATCTGAGCTCTATGGCGACGAGCACCTACGTCCACATTATGCAACAAAATGAAGGATCCGTTTCTGTAGTTTTGAGCATGAAAGAATGGTTATGGTTGATGCGTGCATGCCAACCTTTATTCCAGCGCACACCATCAGTCTGGCACTGCGATACTGCTATGTGGTGGAAATGTGTGATGTAGAAGCGTGACAGAAGAAAAAAGCCGCTTATCTGTGACTTATCTGCGCTTTTTAAACAGGCAGTAATAAGCAGTCAGCTTTCTAAGCTCTGGTTTAACTTTTCTCGTCGGTCGTTGCTACCACTGAGCAACTTCACAGACAAATGAAATTTCGAGTGCAGCATTAATTTATCGTGCAAGTATATTACATTTAATTAAGAAAACTGACACTGTTCTCTTCTAAAGTAAAATGATCTGTGTGTTTCTTAACGAAGTAAGTTTTTAACGAAGTTTAGGGTTTAACTTGGTCATCGAGGTTGCTAGATTGACCACATGTTCGGATTGAACAAGGACGGAAATTACTGAACGCCTTTTTGAAGGACCGCCACCGGAATAGTGTAATTCTTTTATGGAAATCATTAAATGATTATCTCATTTTATGCTCTTAACATGTTTTCCTCTCATAACTTTCAGAATAACAAAAATGAAATTCAAATAATTTGAAATCCCGCTGAAACGTTCGATTTGAACCATTTGATGCCTGTGACGTCACTGGCTAACATTTTGCCTCTACTGTCGTAAAGCTCATTCATAGTAACGTTTCGGAAAATGGGTTATAAATAATGTGTAGTACCCCACCGCACAAGTACATATATAAAAACTGAAAAATTGTTCTGAAGGGAATCAAAGAAAGAGGAGACATGTAAAATGTGATTACAACTCGCTCGTAGACTTCCTAATGAGATAGTGACCACTACATGTGTATTTCCGATTTGGTGTAAGTAAATACTCCATACGAATACACTGTCGGTTGTAGAGTTTTAGATAGTGTGCTGGACTTCTAACACAATCTTTTCAAGATCGATCCTGATTCGGAACAAGTTTCTCTCTTTTTTCCTGCCTGTTCGCTTAATACTACTGTCGTCTTAAGTTTACTTTATTTGAAAAGCAGTTCTTTAAGAGCTTTAATTCTATATGACATTAAATTCTATAATCATTTATTAGCTTCATTTTATACCTTATCTATTTGAGCTGAATCACAAGGGTCTTGTTGTTGTGGTCTTCAGTCCTGAGACTGGTTTGATGCAGTTCTCCATGCTACTCTATCCTGTGCTAGCTGCTTCATCCCCAGTACCTACTGCAACCTACATCGTTCTGGATCTGCTTCGTTTATTCATCTCTTTGTCTCCCTCTCCAGTTTTTACACTCCACGCTGCCTTCCAATACTAAACCGATGATCCCTTGATGCCTCAGAACACGTCCTACCAACCGATCCCTTCTTCTAGTCAAGTTGTGCCACAAATTCCTCTTCTCTCCAATTCTATTCAGTGCCTCCTCATTACTTGCGTAATCTACCCATCTAATCTTCAGGATTCTTCTGTAGCACCACATTTCGAAAGCTACTATTCTCTTCTTGTCTCAATTATTTATCTCCATGTTTCACTTCCATACATGGCTACACTCCAAACAAATACTTTCAGAAACGACTTCCTGATACTTAAATCTATACTCGATGTTAACAAATCTCTCTTCTTCAGAAACTCTTTTCTTGCCATTGCCAGTCTACATTTTGTATCCTCTCTACTTCCTTTTATCTGCTTTATTTGCTGGATTTTTATTTTTTTCTTCTTGCACCAATTAATATCTCTGTTACGTAAAGATTTCTACTAGCCCTCGTCTTTTTACCTACTTCATCCTCTGCTACCTCCACTATTTCATCCCTCAAAGCTACCCATTCGTCTTCTACTGTATTTCTTTCCCCCGTTCTTCTCAATCGTTCCCTAACACTCTCCGAAACACTCTACAATCTCGTTTTGTTTCGGTTTATCCAAGTCACATCTCCTTAAATTCCTACCTTTTTGCAGTTTCTTCAGATTTAATCTAAAGTTCATAATCAATAGATTGTGGTCAGAGTCCACATCTGTCCCTGGAAATGTCTTACAGTTTAAGACCTGGTTCCTAAATCTGTGTCTTATAATTACATAATCTATCTGAAATCTTCCAGTGTCTCCACGTCTCTTCCACGTATACAACCTTCATTCATGATTCTTACACCAAGTGTTAGCTACGATTAAGTTATACTCTGTGCAAAATTCTACCAGGCGGTTTCCTCTCTCATTCCTTAACCCCCCTTCCATATTCACCTACAACTTTTCCTTCTCTCCCTTTTCCTACTACCGAATTCCAGTCACTTACGTTTTCGTCTCCCTTCACTATTTGAATAATTTCTTTTATCTCATCATACATTTCTTCAGTCTCTTTGTCATCTGCGGAACTAGTTGGCATATATGCTTGTACTACTGTGGTAGGCGTGGGCTTCGTGTCTATCTTTGCTACAATAATGCGTTCATTATGCTGTCGTAGTAGCTTACCCGCGATCCTACGTTTTTATTCATAATTATACCTACTCCTGCATTACCCCTATTTGATTTTTTATTTATAACCCTGTATTCACCTGACCAAAAGTCTTGTTCTTCCTGCCACCGAACTTCATTAATTCCTGCTATACCTAACTTTAACCTATCCATTTCCCTTTTTAAATTTTCTAGCCTATCTGCCCGGCTAAGGAATCTGACATCCCACACTCCGATCTGTAGAAAGCCAGTTTTCTTTCTCCTGATTATGGCGTCCTCCTGAGTAGTCCTCACCCAGAGATCTGAATGGGGGACTATTTTATCTCTGGAATATTTTACCCAAGAGGACGCCGCCATCATTTAACCATGCAGTAAAGCTGCATCCCTAGAAAAAAAATTGCGGCTTTAGTTCCCCTTGCTTTCAGCTGTTCGCAGTACCATCACAGCAAGGCCGTTTTGGTTAATGTTACAAGGCCGGATCAGTCAATCATCCAGACTGTTGCCCCTGCAACTACTGAAAAGGATGCTGCCCCTCCTCAGGAACCACATGTTTGGCCTCTCAGCAGATATCCCTCCGTTGTGGTTGCACTTGCGGTACGGCTGTCTGTATCGCTGAGGCAAACAAGCCTCCCTACCAATGTTAAGGTCCATGGTTCATGGGGTGGTGTTAAGAAATTGTATTTCATGCTCTAACAAATTCCGATCACATTATTCTTCCCGGACAAGTCGTTGAAGACTGTAATTTGCCAATTCCAACTGTCTTCATTGAGCATGTTGTAAAGATGTATGATTATGACAAGGACAAAACTTTAACATTGCTTGGAACCTACGAGGAAATACGATAAGACAAGGGTATTACGATAAAATGAAATTTGGCCCTGCCGAAGCACTTTCAAATGAGTGTTCCAGCAGCAGTTATGTATGCAGTAGTACAGAAGATACTGTAAGGTTCTTCTGCGTAAACTGCGTATGTTATAAACATAATTTTCCGGTGTTCTAAGTTAACGACCTGGAGAAACAGAAAAACTGCTGTGTGTAAACTTGTTGACACAAAGACGATGATACTCTGCAGTTCCCCACTAGTGTTATAACGCTTTCTGGAAATTTGAAAAGTGAGAAAAAGAGGTGCCTGGAAAACAGTAGTAGTTCCGGCCATAGGCACAGAAATTAACAATCAGAATTATCTTCTGAATGATAAAGTTTCCACTGTGTTTTGTTGTGCTAGCTTTCACAAGTTGCCCTGAAAATCTTTTCGCACAGTCCAAGCAAGTAATCTAGTTCCAGATTCTCTCATTTTTAAGACAATTCTGCCACTTATTGTTGCGGCACAGTTGTCAAGCAACGCAGTTTTCACATTTCTTATTTCCGGAACATAAAAATCTGGGTTCTTTTTGATGAACGAAGATACCATGAACGCATCAGCTTTGGGAAGGTTTCCACTATCAGCCTACACAAAATTCTTTTCCATTGTTACTTAAAAGCTGTAAAAGCATTTTCCGTCACAAAGTAACTATTTGCACAAAAAGTACGGAAACAGGCTAGTAACTTCAGCTAACACTCCTATAGCACGTGCAGTTTCGTCTACTTCTAGCCTGTGACGTCACCAGAGCTTCAACCAATAAGAGAGCGTTTTCTGATCATATAACCAAATCTTGAAACTTAACTATTTTTTATCTTTAATTACATACAAATAACCAACATTTTGTAATAATATTGACCGAATTGAATTATACAATCAGAATAACAGCAATCAGAACCTTACTTTTAACATAGGAAAAAGAGCCTGTTGTCTGAAGTTATATTAAAAGAAAATAAGGGGAACCTAATGCTGGATGGATATGAAGCCCGCTCTAATGCGAGTCCAGTGGACCAGCCACTGCACAGCTTTGCTCAGTGTGCGTGTCTGGTATTACTATTTGTGGTGCCCCAGTGTCTCTGCACACGATAAAAAGTTAACTCATGCATCGCACTGAGGAAATGGCGTTAGCCTTGCGTTGTTTGAATACGCTGCTTCATAGAGCACGCTCTAACTCTTTGCTTGATTAGACAAAACCAGTAAACCGCAGACTCTTTACAGAATCTAATTTAAAAGTATAAAACACGTGACTTTACAAATAAGTCAATATGTTAAATGTTTGACACTAACCACGTAAGCAAGTAAAAGTTTACAAAAGGTTTGAAATTATGTTTAAAATTAGTTGGAAGTCGCTAAATGCTCTCATTCTCAAATACTGAATGAATATAGCCGGGGCGATTCCCGCGTAGTAAGCTAAGCTACCTCAAGACTTAATACTTAATACTTTAATACGTTCCTCATTGTACTGGACATTTAACCCTGTTGTTCTGTTCGGGTCCACATGACCCAAATTGTTTATGTATTTCCTTTCTCGTGATTTAAATACCAAGATAACTTTATGAAATTCTACGACTTTGAAAACGTATGTATGAAAATATTTCAAAATATTTTAAGTAGTTTGGTCAAAACCCTTTACAGTAAGAACCGTTACGTTCGGACCATCACTCGAGATAGATATGATTACCACAATGCCAAATATTTTGTAATTTTCTGTTATACGCTATGGTATTAATGATTTTTATCGCTCCAACTTAACTCTAATCAACAAACCTTCTGCACTTTAAACTATGGGCTCGTTTCTTGATTTTTCCAAAAAATTTTAGCACTTCTCAATTATCTGAATCTATATTGTTTTTGCTCAGTTTGTATTGTGACGCCATGGCAATTAGATCTGACTGATGTTGAGTTGGAAAAGTTTAAATTACTCGACAGATGAAGGAACACTTTCGAACTTGATCATATCAGCAATGCATCTGAAAGCAATTGTTCTTTTGACATTGATGACAGTCCACAGCCTGTACAAAATAGTGTACAGTCTTCTCTATCTAAAAATGAGAATGCAGACTGGCAGTTACCCCCACCAGCACCACATGGCCACCTATTAGCTTCGAATGTTATCAAAAGTAGCCCAAGAGTTACCAGGTATGCAAGTAGCAGAATTTCATTTCAAGTAATATCTTCAGCAGCACTTTAAAATAAAGTAACATACGTTTCAAACACGGAGGGGCAGCCAGTCCACGGTGAACAAACGACATACATCGATGATTCTACTTTTCACGCATAATTAGGACTCTTATTCCTTGTGAGTGAATCTCGATCACATGGGGAATCTACAAAAAGTTTGTGGGATAAGAATGCTGGACGGAACATATTTCGAGTAACAATGTCCAATGAAATATTCTGTAAGATAATAAGTTTCTAGTGATTTTGTAACAAATCCACTAGAGAGGAAAGACGTCGTATTGATAAACTTGATGCAATTTCTAGCATACTGCAAGTAAAAGTCATTCCTAAACTCTATAATCCACGAGAAAATACTAGGCAACTATTGATGAGCAGTTAGTGACATTTAGAGATTGTTGTCCATTCAGGCAGTGCATCGCAAGTAAACCGAGAAAAAATTGGACCAAAGTGTGGACAATATGTGACATATCTTCATACGTACTGATAGCCCAAATTTTTACAGAAAAGGGGATAGGAGAGGCACCAAAAGAAAATCAGGGAATGAGGGTAATTGTTGCTGATCTTACTTCTGATTTGCGAGATTGGAATATCAGTTATGACAATCTCTTTTTTAACTTCATATAATTAGGCACAGCTGCTCCTGAAAAGGAAATTACCACTATTGGGAACTATACGGAAAAATGAGCCAGAACTTCCACAAAATATGACCACTAACATTCATAGCTCTTCGTTTTACTTAAAAAATGGCACTACTGTGGTCTGTTATACTCCTCCAAGATTTATAAATGTTGTACTAGTGAGTACACTCCATCTTGATGATGGAATCAGTGACAGGGCCGATATGAAGCTAAAAGTGAATTTGGATTACAATTCAACGAAAACCAGACGGTCAACTAACAGGCACCTGCACATGCAAATGACAAACCTATGGATAGCTCAAGATCGTTTTCCACAGTATTCTTGATGGTTTTGTTTATAATGTTGATGTCTTAGGAACATCGATTAACCTAATTGGAATGTAGGAAAATTGACTATAAGGAGAATATTCTCGGAGGAAGTTGGAAGGCCGCTGATAGCAGAAAACATTGCACCAAGGACGCATTTTCACCCTTCCAGGCAAAATGCCAGGACGGTGCCTTCGAAAGGACAAGGGCACGGGCACGGCCGATTTCCTTCCCTATCCTTTAAACATTCTGAGCTTGTGATCCGTCTCCAGTGAGCTGATTGTCGACGGGAAGTTAAACCAAAATCTTCCTTCGTACCTGTTCCCAAGAATAATAGCACCAAGGAGCCCGCCAAGCTTAACATTCCTATCCGACGGACGGGTCATGATCGACAGCCCACGTGCCTTCACTTCATGTGAGACTGCGGAGAGGTTCGGTATTTAAACCAGGACACTGGCCCAGTCTCTCGTGATTAGAAGCTTCAAGCCACCACCTCTTCTCCCCTTGCCGGCCAAATATTGGCAGTGAATATTTTTCCACCACCAGGACTCGAACCGGCTTAGCCCGCGTCGAGCACACAAGTATGCTTTAGCAACCTCAGCCACGGAGACCGGGTACGGTATAAAAATGTGTGTTGGTGAATGTTTGTGTAGTACTGTACTCTAATGTTTGGTCATATTGACACCAATAGTAGATTTTCATAGTAAAAGTAATCTAATCACAAACCTAGACATGAAACAGAATAGCCGAAAGGCCTGGCAACTTCTTAAAAACATCAATAATGACCCCTCATCTAATACACAAAATTTGTATAAGGTCACACCAAATCAAATAGCAAATCAACTTCTACTTATTGGTAAAACCAACAGGAAGCACCCAAGAAAGAAACTACAGAGAGGCACTCAAGAAAAAGACCACCTAGGCACCCCCTTTACTCTGAAAGAATTAGAAGATTCCATCTCCATAATGAAAATTAATAAAGCCGCTGGCCTAGATGATCTACGCCCAGAACAAATAAAAATGTTCGGACCTGTTACCAAACGGTGGTTACTAGATATGATGAACAAATGTGTTTTTGAAATGAAAATCTCCAAGACTTGGCGGAAGGCAAATATAGTAGCTATACCAAAACCTGGTAAAACCCCACAGACCCTAAAAATTTTCGGCCTATCTCCCTGCTTTGTCAGCTCTATAAAGTCTTAGAAAGAATGATCCTTAACCGCATCTCAGAACATGTAGACAAGAATATAATTAAAGAGCAAGCAGGATTCCGCCCAGGAAGGTCATGCTGCGGACAAATCCTCAACCTTACACAGTACATAGAAGATGGATACGAGCGGAAACAAATTACAGGTGCAGCCTTTATCGACCTTACAGCAGCTTACGACACCAGAAACCACAGTAAGTTAATATCAAAAATATATAACACCACAAAAGACTACCGACTGGCGCAATTCATCCAGTGCCTGTTGCAGAATAGACGGTATTTTGTCACGCTGCAGTCGAAGAAGAGCCGATGGCGGACCCAGAAAAACGGCCTACCTCAAGGTAGCGTCCTCGCCCCATTGCTGTATAATATTTATACCAATGACCAACCGATCAGCATGGACGCTCGCTCCATCTATGCAGACGATACAGTCGTTGCCACCCAGGGAAAAACCTTTGAAGAGGTAGAAAGTAAATTAACTTTAGCGATTGAAAAGCTGGGTGACTATTATGATAATAACCACCTCAAGCCAAACCCAGCAAAAACCCAGGTCTGTGCTTTTCACCTACGTAATAAGGAAGCAAGGAGGAAACTCAACATAACCTGGAAGGGACAACATCTATCTCACTGCGACACACCAAAATATCTTGGGATTAAACTTGACCGTGCTCTCACCTACAAGGAACACTGTTTGGCCACAAAGATGAAAGTGAGTGCCAGGAACAACATCATCCGCAAGCTAACAAATAGCAGATGGGGAGCGCAACCTACAGTTCTCTGCACGTCAGCTTTAGCTTTATGTTTCTCCACTGCGGAGTACTCGGCACCCGTTTGGCAAAATTCCACCCACGCTGAACAAGTAAATATAGCATTGAATGAGACTGGACGCATCGTGACAGGATGCCTCCGCCCAACTCCCACAAAGCAGCTGTACCACCTCATGGGCATAGCCCCGCCAGACATCAGAAGAAAGACTGCCGCAGAAATCGAGAAACAAACAGGAGACAGATCCCAGGCATCCAATGTTCGGATACAATCTTCAACCTCGCCGACTTAAATCAAGGAAGAGTTTCCTACGAACAACTGAAGCAACTCTTATCGCCTAGAGCACGACGAGAAGAGCTGTGGTACAATGTGGACCCAGGAAGACCAGGGAATAGCCCCAGGGAAGAACCCACAGCTGGCTCTGAACTCCCACATACGACCTGGAAAGCCCTGAATAGACTACGAACAGGCGTACCAAGATGCAGAGCAAACTTGGAAAAATGGGGCTACATCAGTGCAGACGAGCCCTGCGAGTGTGGAGAACAGCAAGACCCACAACACCTACTGGTCTGCAGGAAACTAAACAACCCGTGTTCGACTCAAGACCTATTTGAAGCAAATGACAAGGCTATTCAAGCTGCAGTGTATTGGGCTTCACGTGGGATATGAAAATCGCTCTGTTTCGCATCCTTAGCGCTTATCATTATATGTTACATACTTTTCTATATTATTGTAGTTAATTTACCTTATAACCATGTACACTCCTGGAAATTGAAATAAGAACACCGTGAATTCATTGTCCCAGGAAGGGGAAACTTTATTGACACATTCCTGGGGTCAGATACATCACATGATCACACTGACAGAACCACAGGCACATAGACACAGGCAACAGAGCATGCACAATGTCGGCACTAGTACAGTGTATATCCACCTTTCGCAGCAATGCAGGCTGCTATTCTCCCATGGAGACGATCGTAGAGATGCTGGATGTAGTCCTGTGGAACGGCTTGCCATGCCATTTCCACCTGGCACCTCAGTTGGACCAGCGTTCGTGCTGGACGTGCAGACCGCGTGAGACGACGCTTCATTCAGTCCCAAACATGCTCAATGGGGGACAGATCCGGAGATCTTGCTGGCCAGGGTAGTTGACTTACATCTTCTAGAGCACGTTGGGTGGCACGGGATACATGCGGACGTGCATTGTCCTGTTGGAACAGCAAGTTCCCTTGCCGGTCTAGGAATGGTAGAACGATGGGTTCGATGACGGTTTGGATGTACCGTGCACTATTCAGTGTCCCCTCGACGATCACCAGTGGTGTACGGCCAGTGTAGGAGATCGCTCCCCACACCATAATGCCGGGTGTTGGCCCTGTGTGCCTCGGTCGTATGCAGTCCTGATTGTGGCGCTCACCTGCACGGCGCCAAACACGCATACGACCATCATTGGCACCAAGGCAGAAGCGACTCATCGCTGAAGACGACACGTCTCCATTCGTCCCTCCATTCACGCCTGTCGCGACACCACTGGAGGCGGGCTGCACGATGTTGGGGCGTGAGCGGAAGACGGCCTAACGGTGTGCGGGACCGTAGCCCAGCTTCATGGAGACGGTTACGAATGGTCCTCGCCGATACCCCAGGAGCAACAGTGTCCCTAATTTGCTGGGAAGTGGCGGTGCGGTCCCCTACGGCACTGCGTAGGATCCTACGGTCTTGGCGTGCATCCGTGCGTCGCTGCGGTCCGGTCCCAGGTCGACGGGCACGTGCACCTTCCGCCGACCACTGGCGACAACATCGAGTACTGTGGAGACCTCACGCCCCACGTGTCGAGCAATTCGGCGGTACGTCCACCCGGCCTCCCGCATGCCCACTATACGCCCTCGCTCAAAGTCCGTCAACTGCACATACGGTTCACGTCCATGCTGTCGCGGCATGCTACCAGTGTTAAAGACTGCGATGGAGCTCCGTATGCCACGGCAAACTGGCTGACACTGGCGGCGGCGGTGCACAAATGCTGCGCAGCTAGCGCCATTCGACGGCCAACACCGCGGTTCCTGGTGTGTCCGCTGTGCCGTGCGTGTGATCAATGCTTGTACAGACCTCTCGCAGTGTCCGGAGCAAGTATGGTGGGTCTGACACACCGGTGTCAATGTGTTCTTTTTTCCATTTCCAGGAGTGTATTATTGTATTATAACTGCTTCTCTTGCATTGTAATATATTTTTTTTGTAAAATGGTGATGTCTTGGATACGATAAATAAATAAATAGTAAAAGTGAACAGAACAGTTGGGTTAATATAAGATTAAAACTCCTTATGAATTGATGATAGCTTTTTAAATTCTGTCGGTAATTATATGAAATACTGAAAATAGGATTTTTGTTACCCCGGACGCTGTTACATAGCAAACCTGATTCAGACGGTGAGCCACGAGCTGCAACTCTGCGTTGACAGAAGTCACAGTTTCCTCTGCTATGTGACGCACACAGCTCTTCAGAGTGAATCGTGTAAATAGTAAAGTGCCTAGAAACGCTTTAACTATCCTGTGGAACAAGAGATAAGCTAGTGAAATTACGGGAGTGTGTTAAAGTATTTTTTCAACCCACATAATATATGGTGTCTAGAGTGGAAATGATATTAACATTCGCCTGATTTTTCACAAAGAGATGTATGTTGCACACTAAATTCTTTAGTCATTTTAGTATGCTCTATTATTCCAATTTAATCGGCCTGAGTATTTTTCGTTTCTTACCTGCGTATAATTCGATAAAATCTGTGCACAGCTGCGAAATTCATCGTTATATTACTATCTACTGCAGCAATCCTCTCTCAGCAAACTGCGCCTACAGTTGGTACTTTCGTAGTTCTGCAACTCATTTCGTGAAGAAGCAGGAGTACTGATATTGATTCATTTCCAACGCAAACTCAGTTACTTTGTAATGAATGACCAGTTTCGCCGTCGACTAAGTAATGTTAATTTATTTTTTAATTAGCAATATTTTACGCCCTTACGAAATTTGGAAAAATCGCAGCAAAAGATGAAATTTTTCCTGACGAAATCAGGACGTGAAGTTTATTTGGCACAGCATATCGATTATCACTGCAGACACAGTAAATGCCATGGTTCCGGTGGTAGGTAATTTGAATATTTTTTGTCACCTTTAGAAGGATAGACGATCACAAATTTTCTATAAGTCTTGGGGTCCGCAACGACGTTTTTGAAATCACAGCTCCCACTACTATCTAACTTAATCGTTACTGATTCCTTGACGCCTCGTCAGTACTCGAATCCCAGCAGACTCGCGTTATATTTTGCACAGTGTGGTGCACCAAAATATTTTTTATTGACGCGTCACTATTTCTCTGCCAGCCTTCCCTTTTTATATATTATAATTTAGATTTTTTTACAGAGTGTGCTTATTGTGTTGTATGATTCCGTTGTACTAATGTTTGTATGAAAACCATCTTTGAAGATGTATAGTGAGCAATCTGGGGGGCCATCGGGGGGGGGGGGGGGGGGGGGGTGAAGTAGCCGTCTCCTTGCCAAGTATCCAGAGCGGGCCCGAAGGGCAGTGAAGCATCTGGGCGTCATAGCAGCGACCGACAGCTTCGATCAAAAATGAAACTATTATTAAAAAGGACGGATAGTGTTGTTCTTTCATACCTCTAATGGTCCACTAATGGGTTCTACAACGAGTGACTAGAGTTACTGTTCTTGAATTTCTATCGCTGCATCTGGACTATTATTCGTGGGTAGCATCCCATGTTTAGTTGGTTAGAGGAAGACCGTTGTTACACCGGAAGTCTTACTTAGACGGGAACAGACGGTCGATCAGATATTTGACCTGAATATAATTGATGTTCGTGAAGTTGTTAATGGTTGATGATCTTGTCCAAGGTGGTTCAAGACGTCTTGATAGTTTTGGGAGTCCAGACGCAGATAACGTTGAGCTTTGGTTAATTGCATTAAGGATCTAACATTTTAATGTTGAAGGCAGATGATTGTGAGTGGAGGAGACAATATAGAATTTGCCGTTACAATTCTGTTACCGGAACAGACCCATACGTAACTCCGATTGTTCAGGACGGCAGCTCTGCTCGGAACACTTTAAGGTAATTGAGTGACGTGCGGCTTATGATTTCGATTATTGATGCTGTGAGTAGAAACGCTCTAGTACGAGTTGACGTCTCAGCAGCATTGGTTCTATTTTATGCAGTATCTTTTCCCTATTTTGCGGAATTTTGAATAGTGGTTCCGGTGAATTCCATGCTGTTTTCTGTAAGTCCTGAAACGGAACGCTTTCTTGAGAGAACTCATAATTACTGACGATCAAAACAGAACAGCATTATCCGTACCTTTATTCAGCTCGTTGAGGAGAGCATCATCTTCTGCAGTAAGAGTTTAAAAAGAATAGTGAGGGCGCAACGCCCGAAGAGGTAACCAGTTTCTGCTACTGTAATTAGCTTTACGATAAAAGTGGCGGTGGCACCACATTTTTATTCTTGGATAGGCGATGTCTGCGAGTAGATTTGGGGACATTAAGATTTTTGATACGCCCATAAAGCTACTGTTTATATAGGCTGTATCTTAAGGGGAAAAATACCTAAATCAATAAAGAGCTAAAAAACAATAAAGGAGGGCAAAGTGAAAGATAAAAGAAAATTAGAGTTTTTTTTATACCCATATTACCGAAAAATGGCTCTGAGCACTATGGGACTTAACTTCTGAGGTCATCAGTCCCCTAGAACTTACAACTACTTAAACCTAACTAACCTAAGGACATCATACACATCCATGACCGAGGCAGGATTCGAACCTGCGACGTTGCGGTCGCGCGGTTCCAGACTGTAGCGCCTAGAACCGCTCGGCCACCCCGGCCCGCTATATTACCGGTTTTATGGTGAATATGCATCCAATAAAAGTCACTGCAGAAGTTTGAATAATCCTAATTGTATTTCAAGAAGCATGGAATCTAGTATTTAGTCATTAAGAGTCACCTTCTGTTTGCAAATTGATACAGAACTAAGTGATCTCAAAAATACTGCCGGCCGGGGTGGCCGAGCGGTTCTAGGCGCTACAGTCTGGAACCGAGCGATCGCCACGGTCGCACGTTCGAATCCTGCCTCAGGCACGGACGTGTGTGATGTCCTTAGGTTAGTTAGGTTTAAGTAGTTCTAAGTTCTAGGGGACTGATGATCTCAGAAGGTAAGTCCTATAGTGTTCAGAGCCATTTGAACCAGAAGGACTGATACTGCTTTGAGAGGAAACAACAAATGAACGTCGAGTTAGAAAGTATTAAAGAGAAAGAGCTACTTGAAGGTTATTAAAGACTAATAATCAAACGCTGAAAGTCTTACAGAATACTGATAATTCACATTTTCCTTAATAACATAGTTTTTAAAAGAGTATTAAAATTGCATTTACGGTACCTCAGAACACAGTGAGGGATTAACAAACATCGGTAATATCTCTGAAACAGCTGTTGCGAGATAGTTGCCTCTGGTGTTTTCAGCGTGATTTGAATAATAAAAGACAATCACTTTATGTACCAACGCGATTTAAGCATCCGAAACTCAGAACAGTAACCTTGAAACTTACATTAATGAAAATATTGACTGTATTAATGTAAATAAGTTACTTGACTAGTTACGTCAACAGTGAGGTTACAGCTCTTCAGAAATACGCTCACCGAGTCTTACACTATTGCAAGTAAATAGATTTGCTTGGGCGTAAGGTTGAGATATAACGTCTAGTGAAAAAAAAATTAAAAAATTATACCTAATTTCAAGATTATTTTAAGATACGAATTGGGAAAAGCTTGTAACTTACTAACTCAGAATTTTGACTTAAATTTAAAGAAGACACGTGGTAATTAAAGTCGAGCTCTAGCAGATCAGACACATTCCTATACGGATTTAGACATTTTCCGGGTGAGTGCTGTCTGTCGGTCTGAGACGGTATTTTCAAGATGTAGAACGGATATATATTTGAAAACAATCAAATGCCGCAACTACTGGAGTAGTATAATACGGTTTTAATCTTTATAGAGATACTCACACCTTATAACTGTCACCTGCTTTGAACAATTGGTATTAGCTGTTTTTCTTTTTATTCTTGAGTGCCGAATTTTTTAGTTTTTGAGCTACTCTTACGAAATCAGCAGAGCTACGCACGGAAAAGCTCATTATCTAAATGAAACTGAACAAAAATTAAATTGCCTGAAGTAGTGCTAAAAAGGATAGTGTACAGGGCTTACATCTGGTAGATTGTGATAAATACTCCTTAAGAGTGTTGTCTGACTTGGTGAGTGAATTAGAAATTATCTTGAGCTAGACACATTACTGAACATTTTAGCAATTCTGTCAGTGTGCAGACTTCGAATCCCTGATTCGCATTATTACAACAGGCACAGATGAAAGCTATCCGAGAACGATACCTCCGTATTCGTGTAGCATGGGAAGTACAGGGTGTCTATAAAGCCCGCTTTATTTAAAAAACGTGACAGAATCGTGGTTTGTTTAGCAGCTCTCAAAGTATTTTTCCTTTGTTCTGCGACTTCGAGTGCAACAAAATTGCGACAGACCTGCAGAAAGCATAGTGTGCCATCTCCTACGCAAATAAAAATCTGTGACAATAGTGCTGATGGAATTATTGCCACCAGTATGGAAGGGCATCACTAGCGAAAGAAGTCTGACCTATTTCAAAAACCCTAAAGAGACAGTCACTCTCTAAGTGGACGGCTTTCTGTGTCTCAAGCACATGTGGAGAGTGCACACTGCATTTCAACGCAGCCCCTGAAAGTCTATTCGTCACGCATCACACGAACTGCCGATCAGAGATCAACTGTCCATAAAGTGTTACGCGAGCGGTTATGCCTTTCAAATGGTCCAAGCATTGCAGTCAAATGATCGTCCTCTGCCGTATGCACTCGCGTGTTCCACACTGGCCCTCCGTAGGTGGCGAGAGTGAGTTTCTGAAAAGGTGCCCGTTATCGAACGAAGCAATGTTCCACATTTCTGGACGTGTGAAACACCACAACATCAGGGTCTAGGACTCCCAAAGTCCTCACAACACAAGTTAACACAGCCTTTATTGCCTGACGCATTAATGGTTGACGATACCTAACGCACGAGACGGTGACGTGGTACGGATCCCAAACACACTAGCATTATTCAAGAGTAGGTTGCACAAGCGTCCTATATGTGTTTCCTTTACCGATGAACCAGACTTGCCTAAAATTCCCCCAATAAATCTAAGCCGAACATTCGCCATTCCTACCACAGTTCTCGCATGCTCGTTCCACCTCATATCGCTCTGCAGCCCAGATTTTTAAACGACACGACTGTGTCAAGCAGGACACTAGTAATACTATATCCGAACATTACAAGTTTGATCTTCGTACTCCTCCGCATTAAATTAGTTGACATTCACTACACCAACTGGAAATTTGGTCTAAGTCTTCTTGTATCTTCCTACAGTCACTCAACTTCGACACCACACCGTACACCACGGCGTCATCAGCAAACAACCGGAGATCGCTGCCCACCCCGTCCGCCAAATCATTTATGTATATAGAGAATAGCGGCGGTCCTATCACATTTTCCTGGGGGACTCTTGATATATGCCCTTACGTGAAATTTACATTGGCGGCAGTATAATCGTTCTACAGTCAGCTTGAAGTGTAGATCATTTAAATTTTTTCAATAGCTTTTCGAGAGAAGGACGTAGACTTCCTCCAGACATTCCCATTTGAGTTCAGGAAGCGTTACAAGTCTCCTGCGTGAATGATTTGTTAAACGCGAAACTTAAAACTTCAGCTTTCATTTTGCTGTCTTATAATGCTAAACCAGACTGATTAACGAGTGATTACCCTCCGTGATTGAAACAATGAAGCAACAAAAACTGTTGATACTGCAATGCTGATCCATACGTGGCAAGAACTCTTGTTCTACGAGCCATAGAAGGCAGCCAAACATTTATTTCTGGCTTAACAAAACAACAGAGCTGCTAAACAGCCATCATCAAAACACAATGCTCTAATAGTTCCCAAGCAATGATTTTCTTTTAATGAAAGCGAGAATTTATGGGTAAACGGAACGGTCGCTACACTGCGCCAAGTAGCAGGCCAGTGTGCACAGGGGTGCAACAGCGAGAAAGCAACATTATTTCTCGTGCCCCCTAAAAGTTGTTGAAAATACTGCCAATCGTGAAATATGTCCGACCTTTAATATAGTTTTTAGTCGCAAAAAATTTCATAAGCGTTGACATTCATTGCGAAATCTGTCGCGACATTTTTGCTGCATATAGGCTGAATGTAACGTGTGGTGGTGTGCGTAAATGGTGTATCGTTTCTTTAAGAGTGGAAGGACGCGTGCTCCCGACATGACAGAATTGGTACTCCGTCTTTAGTCAGCAGCGGGATAGTACATAAAATTGAAGTAGTAGTTCATGAAAATTACCGTGCCACGATATCTCAACTGTCTGACAGTTTTCCACACTTTTCTGTCAGTGTTTTGAATGAGACAGTAACCAAAGAATTAGGATACCACAAGCTCTGTCCTCGTTATGTTCATAAAGTCACTCCATAGAGCAACAAAACTCAACAGATCACTGCTTCTCTTGACTGTTTCCGTTACGACGCAGAAGGAGATACAGGGTACTGAACAGACAGCTCGTGACCATTATGGGTTTCCTATGTTGAAGCCGTCCGCCTCAGTAGTTGAGTGATCAGCGTAGCCGACTGTCATGCAACGGCCCCAGTCTCGATTCCCAGCCGGGTCAGGAATTTTATTCGCTCGAGGGCTGGGTGTATCATCATGATAATACCGCCTTGCTTAATAGGCCAAACAAAGACACATTAATAGGTCAGCCAGAAAAGTTAGCATTTCATTTCCCGGACGCTCAAGGGATCGTTTTTGTGGGTTTTATATCCGCCAGTGGTTACACACACACCACACACCAGCTACAAGCAAGCACAGTGTGGAAATACGCCACTGTGGAGGAAGAAAAGCCTCTCCGCCCTTTTGTTAGTAGGTGACATTCTGAGGATTTCGTGGCTGCATTAGAAGATATGTTATAAAAAAACATACCAACCAACAATAAGTTAGCGGTTGGTAGCTGTATTGAAACTGAACTCTTTCCAATTAGGCAGCTGAACGGCCCCTCGGGATCTCTCAGTCAATAAAGCAGTACGACGTTCTTTTTGTGGATGTTTAGGTGCATGGAACAGTTATCTGCAATCTAATAGGAGATGGGACATTATGAAACTGAAAGAGCGATTCATATCTAGTGAGACGGTCTCTAACATCGGTATCGTGTTGTTAACGACAACGTTCTGGTGCTCACTGTCCAGCTAATAAGAACTGCTGCGTCAATTGAAATGGGACGTTTTGGAACGTCTGTCTTGTAACCCAGACTTCGCTTCAAGTAATTTGCATTATTTCATGCAAGTGAGAAAAGTGACTTGGTTCCCATAGAATGTATGGCTTTAGATTACACTAGAAATTAGAACACAACAGAAATTATACTAGAACAGCTTAGTAGACTAAAGGCAGCGTTTTCACGTTAAGTTTGAGATGCTTCACTACAGTCAATCAGTAGAATTAAAAGACAGTATCCCACCCGGAGGCGAGCGGCTCGATGTGTACTAGCTATGCCACAGTATCGACAGTGGCACTCATCAAGGAATGTTACACATTTTGTCGCATTTTCTTTCGAGTTTCCTTCCTAACCAAATATTCTTAAGTTGAAGTCTTCGACTCGCTCAATCTAAAGTTATTTCTACGTTATTATTAATTTCTTAAGGTAGCCAAAACACACTAGGTGTTTTAAGAAATAATAATGGTTTTATGTTACTTGTATTGTATGGAACTGGGGACCTAGAAGCGACGAAGATGCTTCGTCCCCGCCGTAGCCCACAGTAGTACACAGCCCCCACAACAGGCTACAGCAGTCCACTCACCCCACCGCCGCCCCCACACCGAACCTCGGGTTATTGACGGTTCGGCCCCCAGTGGACCCCCGGGAACGTCCCACACTAGACTAGTGTAAGTCCAATGTTCGCGTGGTAGTAATTGTGGTGTACGCGTATGTGCAGAAAGTGTTTGCGCAGCAATCGCCGACATAGTGTAACTGAGGCGAAATAAGGGGAACCAGCCGGCATTCGCCGAGGCAGACGGAAAACCGCCTTAAAAACCATCCACAGACTGGCCGGCACACCGGACCCCGACACTAATACGCTGGGCGGATTCGTGCTGGGGACCGACACGCCTTCCCGCCCGGAACGCAGTGCGCTAGACCGCACGGCTAACCGGGTGGTCTAATGCTACTTGTTACAAAAATTTAATATAAAAAACGGAAACGTCATACGCTGGCAACAATCACAGCCGGCAATATTTAAGGCAGAAAGAATCTCTCAGTTCGTTAAGAAATACGGAAATGCTGGAATCTGTGTAGTTTCTATGTAGAGATTTAATACAAAGGAGTAATTTTGCGGCTTTTGTAATAAAGTCGCGTTAATTGTTCCGGTATTTTATTTGCAGCCTAACCGAGGATTGTTCCCTGGTAGCAGTGCCCGAAGTACTTTCGGTTCGTGTGTAACAGGCTGGTCGACTAAAGCAGGCGATAAGAAATGTGCACGACGGCTGTGCTATCTGCGGCTACGCCGAGCCCCGCTGTGGAGGCCACACGCGGGATACGCCCCCGTCTTCGGCAAAGCAAGTCTGAGTAGTGGCGCACGCATGCGAAGCTCCTGCCGACGCCTCGGTTTCAAACCCGAACATCGCGAGCACCCCTTCAAGGCCGTTATTAGCGCGACGTACTGATGTACAGTCTTTCTTTCTCGGCGCAATGACGAGTACGAGTGCGGGCGGAAGACGACTCCGCAAATAAAATAGCGAAAGAGTTGTCCGACTCAGTGCCACAGTCATGTGCTCTCATTCAGTGTTCAATGAAGGTAGCTCGGGCAAAGGCTGCTATACTGTAAGAGTATAAGCAGTTTAGGAACGTATTACGAGAGGATTACTTCGTAGGGAAAACTGTATCATCTGGACTGGCAGTTTAAGGTTAATGGATCTGAAAACCAGCATACCTTCAAGATTAGTTTGAACAGCACAGTGGACTACTAGGCATTGTAGTGATATGCCTTTCTGCGACCTGTGAACTGCCTTACTCAGTCACTTATTGGGGTCTTAACAGTTTGACGGAAAATTCAAAATACAGAAAATAATGGAATTTTTTGCACGTTAACAAACATTTCGGAGTTGAAATAAGTGATAAGTGGACAGAAAAATTAAAAAACTCACACAGTCATTATTATTATTATTATTATTATTATTATTATTATTATTATTATTATTATTATTTCTTTCTTGTCTCAGACGTTATGTCTGGTTAAAAATGGAAGGTGACGCGGACCTTGATCAAGCGTGACTTCCTTTTAACTGTACGGTATATGTTACTGTGGTGTCACAGCCAGACACCACACTTGTTAGGTGGTAACTTAAATCGGCCGCGGTCCATGTAGTACATGTCGGACCCGCGTGTCGCCACTGTGATCGCAGACCTAGCGCCACCACCAAGGCAGGTCTCGTGATACGAGAGTGGACTCGACCCCAGTTGTACGAGAGCCTAGCTACCGACCAGTTGTACGCGAACCTAGCTATCGCCCAGTTGTATGAAGCCTTTCTCTCTCATTAGCCGAGAGACAGAATAGCCATCAGAAGTTAATGGCTACGAACTAGCAAGGAGCCATTTGTATCAGTGCCTATAGCTTACGAGTATTCAAGAGAAATAAAAGATAAGTACAAAGCATCTACATACTTTTCTTCTTATTCATTAATAAGTTCTCATGTTCCAGACTTCACGCCCGTCGGCGTGTGTGTGTACGCGTGCCTGCCTTTCTTTTGGCTACTACCGTGTGGCGTAACAGTCTTGTTACGTCACAACAGATTGGCGACGAGTAAAAACTTCTTTCTGATTGCTTACATTTAATTGTGTCATGGCTTCGCCACATTCTCCAGATGTACTGTCCGAATTTTATCGCTTGCAGAATCAGCAGACGCAGGCGTTACTGGATGCCCTTGGACAGCTCGTCCAGGGTCAACGTGCGCTGCACACCGATGCGGCCGCAGCCGCTTCACCGCTACCGCAGCCACAACCTGCCGTTGCACCGCCTTTTAGGCACTACGACCCGAACCACGAGACCTGGCAAGAGTGGTCTCGTCAGTTCGCATTCCACCTAGCTGCCTACAGAATTCAAGGTAATGAGCGGCAGCCGTTTTTGCTTTCTTGTGTCGGTGTGTCCACATACCGTGTGATAGTGAAATTGTTTCCCCGGCGCGACGTAGCAACTCTGTCATACGAGGAAATTTTGTCTGCATTAGATGCCTATTTCAAAGAAACAGTTAATGTGGTTGCAAAACGGTATACGTTTTTTCGTACAAAACGTACGGCCGGTCAAACTAATAGGGAGTGGGTAGCAACATTGCAAGGACTTACTAGGGACTGTGCCTTTGAATGTGACTGTGGTCTTTCTTATTCAGATACAATGGTGCGTGATGCAATTGCACAGAACGTTTCTGATGTTCGCATACGGGAGCAAATTTTGAAACTAGTTAATCCCTCCCTTCAACAAGTGATAGACATATTGGATAGACAGGACACACTGGACTGTGCTCAGGAATCTTTTGAAACTTCGCCAGCCGTGTGTAACATTAACTGGCCCGCTGGACACGCGGCGCGACCCGGTAACCGGGCCTCGCGCACGGACACACAGCGACCGCCGCGTGCTAAGCCAGGTGTGCCGCGCCAGCCCACAAATGTCGTGAAATCATGCCCGCGGTGTGCTACTAGACATTCGCGTGAACATTGCCCGTCACGCCAAGCTATTTGCTTTTTCTGCAATAAGAAAGGACATGTTCAAAGTGTTTGCCAGAAAAAGCTCAGATTAGACAATCCCAATCATTCCAGGCCCTTTGCTTTGCGCCGGAATCGAACCAAGGACACTCAGGCTCGTGGACCTTCGCCTATGGACATTCATGTCGTTAATTCCACTTCGTCCAGTGACACTTTCTCTAACAGTGACAGTGATCGTCCCACAAAAACTGTGCGTCGACGTCGCCGGAAATCACGTCAATTAGCAAGTGATTTTGTACCAGTGTCTGTTCCAATTGCACAAAACAGTCGCTCTTGTCGTCAGCAGGACAATAAACTTTTTGTGGACTTAGACTTTGACGGCCAAGTGATACCATTCCAGCTCGATACCGGAGCTGCAGTTTCATTGCTCAATCACGACACGTACAAACAACTGGGCGCACCTCCGTTGCGTGCCGCAAATGTTAAGCTCACTACATATTCCGGGCAGAAAATTCCTGTGTTAGGACAGTGCAGCCTTCTTGCAACATACAAGGGACAAACAAAACTTGTGTCATTTTACGTTCTTCGTTCTTCTTCTGCAGTGAACTTATTTGGTCTAGATTTATTTAAGTTGTTTAACATGTCTATTGTAAATCAGGTCCTATCAGTGAATCAGACTGTGCCTACAGACAGTGTTTCTCGGCTGTGTGACGAATTTGCAGACATTTTTGCACCGGGCTTAGGTTGCGCTAAAAACTATGAAGCACATTTAAAACTGGAAGGAAACGCGCAACCGAAATTTTTCAGAACGCGCAATGTTCCCCACGCATTGCGTCAGGAGGTCGCAAGAACATTGAACAATGTAGAATCACAAGGTGTGAGTGAATGTGCGCAATGCCTCTTCTCTTTCAGCTCCGCTTCATCGCGTATGCCGTAAAGGTGTTCCGTTCGTCTGGACGACGGAATGTGAACGCGCCTTTCGCCAGTTGAAATCGGCGTTGCTTTCTAATACTTGCCTTACGCCTTTCGATCCCCAGAAACCCCTTTTGTTGATGGTAGATGCATCGGATTTCGGGATCGGTGCTGTGCTTGCGCACAAAGTTGGCTCGCATGATCGCCCTATTGCCTTTGCGTCCAAATTGCTCTCGTCTGCGCAAAGAAATTATTCACAGATAGAGAAAGAAGCTTTGGCTCTCGTGTTTGGTGTTACTAAGTTCCATGATTTCTTGTATGGTCGTCACTTTACCATCATCACTGACCACAAACCTTTGACGTCGCTTTTTCATCCGAACAAGCCTGTACCTCCACGTACAGCGCAGAAATTCATTCGCTGGTCTATTTTCCTCTCGCAGTACCGCTACGATATCTTGTATCGGTCCACTGCTAAGCACGGAAACGCCGATGCGTTGTCCCGTTTGCCTGTTGCGGAGGATAAAGCATTCGATTCTTCCGAACTTGCTTGCAGGTTCATTGATTCGGAAACCGATGAAGTGGTCGAATCGTTTCCGATTGATTTTCGTCGTGTCGCTACAGCCACAGCTGCTGACCCTGTCCTTGCTACTGTTTTACGTTTTGTTGCTACGCAATGGCCTTTGTCAAAGTCTCGGATCGAGGATCCGTTGGTTCGCCGATTTTTTGCTCACAAGGAGAGACTTTTTGTTCGACGTGGTGTTTTGTTGTTGCGTTCTGATAATGATCAGTCCAGAGTCGTGGTCCCACGTTCGTTACAGTCCTCTGTTTTACGGCTTCTTCACCAAGGACATTGGGGTATAGTGCGAACGAAACAACTTGCTCGTCAGCACTGTACTTGGTTCGGAATCGATGCTGCGATTACGAATATGTGTTCTTCGTGCCCGGCGTGTGCCGCACAACAATCCGCACCGCCGCGGAAAGTCTTTGCGTGGCCAAAAGCCACTTCCCCTTGGCAACGCTTGCACATTGATTTTGCTGGCCCATTCTGGAATGCTCGATGGTTGGTTCTGGTCGACGCCTTCAGTAATTTTCCTTTTGTTGTCCGGATGTCTTCCACGACGTCCTCCGCCACCATCCAAGCGTTGTCTGCTATCTTTTGCATTGAAGGTCTTCCGCAGACTATTGTTTCCGACAATGGCCCACAATTCATGTCCGCAGAATTCCAGTCTTTCTGCCAGGCCAATGGTATTCAACATCTGACATCCGCGCCGTTTTCGCCTCAGTCCAACGGTGCCGCTGAACGATTGGTCCGGACTTTCAAGTCACAGATGTTGAAATTGAAAGAGTCGCATTCTCGGGAGGACGCATTGTTGCTCTTTTTGTCTTCGTATCGCTCTCAGCCCCGAGATGGTCGCTCGCCGGCTGAGTTGCTCCACGGTCGTCCTCATCGCACCTTGATGTCTTTGTTGCATCCGCCGCATCAGGTTCCTGCGCAGCGGCAGACTCCTGCTTTTGCTCCAGGCGACGTTGTATTTTATCGCAACTATCGAGGTTCACGGCGTTGGCTCGCAGGGCGCATTCTTCGCTGCCTCGGCCGCGCGATGTATTTGGTTTTGGGGGCCTCTGGTGAGGTGCGTCGGCATCTCAATCAGCTGCGCCTCTGTCGTCGCTCGGGTTCTGCCGCTCCCCGTCTGCTTTCAGCGACGGTGCCGTCCGGTCAGCGCCCTGGGGACCCATCTACTGGCTCGCCTCATCCCCAGGTGTTACCGACGATGCCTTCCATTTTGCCCCATGGCGACGCGCCGCCGCCGCCGCAGCGGCAGCAGCAGCAGCAGCCGCCGCCGCCGCCGACCGCATTCGACGCTTCGTTGCAGCCGCCAGGCGCCTCCCAGGGTCACGCGCCGCCGATCGCTTCCCGTGACCAGCTGTCCTCCGCCATGGAACTCCAGCCCGCTCCGGACCACATGACGTCATCGCGCGTCGGCTACCCCGCCGCAATGGAGGTCGACAATTCGGCCCCTCATGTTTCTTTACGGGCGCATACACCGCATGTTGACGTGCACCCTGGACTAGTTTTGCAGGCGTTTCCTAGCTCCCCTCGGACCGGATGGCCGGGTGCGGGTGGCACAGCCTCGCCTGTTGTTAGGCTCCCCACCTCCTCGCATACGTCAACATGTGGTCCTCCCCACGGCGGGCGGAAGCCTTATCTCACGACCGTTCGCCGATTTGCGGGGGAGGAATGTGGTGTCACAGCCAGACACCACACTTGTTAGGTGGTAACTTAAATCGGCCGCGGTCCATGTAGTACATGTCGGACCCGCGTGTCGCCACTGTGATCGCAGACCTAGCGCCACCACCAAGGCAGGTCTCGTGATACGAGAGTGGACTCGACCCCAGTTGTACGAGAGCCTAGCTACCGACCAGTTGTACGCGAACCTAGCTATCGCCCAGTTGTATGAAGCCTTTCTCTCTCATTAGCCGAGAGACAGAATAGCCATCAGAAGTTAATGGCTACGAACTAGCAAGGAGCCATTTGTATCAGTGCCTATAGCTTACGAGTATTCAAGAGAAATAAAAGATAAGTACAAAGCATCTACATACTTTTCTTCTTATTCATTAATAAGTTCTCATGTTCCAGACTTCACGCCCGTCGGCGTGTGTGTGTACGCGTGCCTGCCTTTCTTTTGGCTACTACCGTGTGGCGTAACAGTCTTGTTACGTCACAACAGTTACATTGCATTTAGGAACTTTCGGGTAATTGAACAAGTGTCAATAATTACAGATTTCTGTAGTTGTATATATAAGTTTGGATGTAGCTGTATTGCATTGATGTACTGGTGGATATTGGGTGGTATGACTCCTGTAGTTGATAGTATAATTGGTATAATGTCAACTTTATCCTGATGCCACATGTCCTTGACTTCCTCAGCCAGTTGGATGTATTTTTCAATTTTTTCTCCTGTTTTCTTTTGTATATTTGTTGTATTGGGTATGGATATTTCGATTAGTTGTGTTAATTTTTTCTTTTTATTGGTGAGTATGATGTCAGGTTTGTTATGTGGTGTTGTTTTATCTGTTATAATGGTTCTGTTCCAGTATAATTTGTATTCATCGTTCTCCAGTACATTTTGTGGTGCATACTTTTATGTGGGAACATGTTGTTTTATAAGTTTATGTTGTAAGGCAAGCTGTTGATGTATTATTTTTGCTACATTGTCATGTCTTCTGGGGTATTCTGTATTTGTTAGTATTGTACATCCACTTGTGATGCGATCTGCTGTTTCTATTTGTTGTTTGCAAAGTCTGCATTTATCTGTTGTGGTATTGGGATCTTTAATAATATGCTTGCTGTAATATCTAGTGTTTATTGTTTGATCCTGTATTGCAATCATGAATACTTCCGTCTCACTGTATATATTGCCTTTTCTTAGCCATGTGTTGAATGCGTCTTGATCGATGTGCGGCTGTGTTAGATGATACGGGTGCTTGCCATGTAGTGTTTTCTTTTTCCAATTTACTTTCTTCGTATCTGTTGATGTTATGTGATCCAAAGGGTTGTAGAAGTGGTAATGAAATTGTAGTGGTGTAGCCGATGTATTTATATGAGTGATTGCTTTGTGTATTTTGCTAGTTTCTGCTCGTTCTAGAAAGAATTTTCTTAAATTGTCTACCTGTCCATAATTTAGGTTTTTTATGTCGATAAATCCCCTTCCTCCTTCCTTTCTGCTTAATGTGAATCTTTCTGCTGCTGAATGTATGTGATGTATTCTATATTTGTGGCATTGTGATCGTGTAAGTGTATTGAGTGCTTCTAGGTCTGTGTTACTCCATTTCACTACCCCAAATGAGTAGGTCAATATTGGTATAGCATATTTATAGCTTTTGTTTGTTTCTTGCTGTCAATTCTGTTTTCAGTATTTTTGTTAGTCTTTGTCTATATTTTTCTTTTAGTTCTTCTTTAATATTTGTATTATCTATTCCTATTTTTTGTCTGTATCCTAGATATTTATAGGCATCTGTTTTTTCCATCGCTTCTATGCAGTCGCTGTGGTTATCCAATATGTAATCTTCTTGTTTAGTGTGTTTTCCCTTGACTATGCTATTTTTCTTACATTTGTCTGTTCCAAAAGCCGTATTTATATCATTGCTGAATACTTCTGTTATCTTTAGTAATTGGTTGAGTTGTTGATTTGTTGCTGCCAGTAGTTTTAGATCATCCATGTCTAGCAGATGTGTGATTTTGTGTGGGTATGTTCGAGTAATATTGTATCCATAATTTGTAATATTTAGCATGTTGGATAGTGGGTCCAGAGCAAGGCAGAACCAGAAAGGACTTAATGAGTCTCCTTGGTATATTCCACGCTTAATCTGTATTGGCTGTGATGTGATATTATTTGAATTTGTTTGGATATTAAGTGTGGTTTTCCAATTTTTCATTACTATGTTTAGGAACTGTATCAATTTAGGATCTACTTTGTATATTTCCAATATTTGTAGTAACCATGAGGGGTACACTATCAAAAGCTTTTTGGTAATCAATGTATGCATAGTGTAGCGACCTTTGTGTAGTTGTAGCTTGATATGTCACCTCTGCATCTATTATCAGTTGCTCTTTACATCCTCGCGCTCCTTTGCAACAGCCTTTTTGTTCTTCATTTATAATTTTGTTCTGTGTTGTAAGTGTCATTAATTTCTGTGTAATGACTGAAGTTAATATTTTGTATATTGTTGGTAGGCATGTTATGGGGCGATATTTAGCTGGATTTCCTGTGTCTGCTTGATCTTTAGGTTTCAGGTAAGTTATTCCATGTGTAAGTGTATCAGGGAATGTGTATGAGTCTGCAATGTAACTGTTAAATAATTTAGTTAGATGTGAATGTGTTGAGGTGAATTTCTTTAGCCAGAAATTTGCTATTTTATCTTTTCCAGGGGCTTTCCAATTGTGAATAGAATTAATTGCTTGGGTGACTTCATGTTGTAAAATTATCACTTCAGGCATTTGTGGTATCATCTTGTACATATCTGTTTCTGCTTGTATCCACCGTGCATGCCTGTTATGTTGTACCGGGTTTGACCATATGTTGCTCCAGAAGTGTTCCATGTCTGTTATGTTTGGTGGATTGTCTATTTTAATGTGTGTGTTATCTATTGTCCGGTAAAATTTCTTTTGGTTTGTGTTGAATGTTCGGTTTTGTTTCCTTCTATTTTCACTTTTTTTGTATCTTCTAAGTCGTTTGGCCAATGCTTGTAATTTCTGCTTCTTTTCATCTTTTCTTCTATTATTATTATTATTATTATTATTATTATTATTATTATTATTAGTATCATTATTGAGCTAAAACAAATACTGCTTATCACGCCTTTCCTGCGATGACCGTTTACGGAAAACGTCCGTTTGTTTCCCATTAGAAACAAAATGATTTCTAAAGCGGGTTTTTACGCGCCCATTAGATAGAGCAGTCCCATTTTAGAGTATTGCGATAGTCGTTTTATCGATGTACATTAACGGGAACAGTAACACAGGATGAATGAATTGGATGGACCGATGAGGAGAATCGGCGAGGAAACTAATATATTGCAAACACTGACAAGAAGAAAGGATAAGGATGATCGGGCATACGTTAAGACATCAGAGATTAACTTCTGTGGCACTAGGGGCAGCAGTAGAGGGGTTGGCACTGGAGAGGAATTCGTGAGGTATTGCACGTCAGGGCGTTGCTGTCGCTGCGGTAGTACTGGCTATTCTTCGTGTTTACTGTCCCTGTTAACCCTATGACGCCTAAGCGGGGGAGGAGGGAAGAGCGAAGGGTGGCAGGGGAAAGGGGGAACGGTGAGGAAGGAGGGGGGAAGGGAGGCAGGGGGGAGGGGGAGAGGTGAGGGAGGAAGGAAGGTGGGGGAGGGGGGTGTGTGGGTTCGTTGAACCATAACTATGTGTGTTCCTTAGTCTCTGACCACATGAAGGTCATACAACATTTTTCCCTTTGCGTTACTGTTTATTGACTATTGCCTGAGATCTTAAATTTTATAGAGAGCTGCTCCTTTGAAATCAACAAAAGGTGAAACTTATAATTTGGGTTCAATACCGCCCCTCCCCCTTACGTTTCTATGCTACAGAAAATTTTTCTATGTGACCTTTTTTATTCCCACGTCCATAACAGTGCAAGTCTATTTTGCTTGTTCAGTGGGATTCTTGATATTCTGAACAATCATTTTATTTTCAGAGAAAGCGATTGTTGTTGATATTCAGCAATTGTTTGTCTTTTATACTCCCAGTGAGTTAGTTTAGTTCCCTGCTGTTTACATCGAGATTCAGAAATATGTCAGAATACGTGAATCATCATTAGAAAGAATTCTGAATGAAATGTCAGATGATTCTAACTCAGGGGGTTAAAGTGAAGATGAAGGTGTTACGGAGTACGAGTCAAATCGTGAAAGTGATGTGGATGTTAGAGAAGATGAAGATAATGTGGCTTCAGGTAGTGACCATCAGGATGTGACTGTGGCCAAGTCTGGAAGAAAGTACGTAATCACAGAGCCGAGAATACCTAGGAGGTCTCTTGCAAACATAGTAAGGGAGGGGGCAAGAGTAACTCCAGCCGGTGTTTACCGTTCTCCTGGAGAAGCCTTGAAGTTACTTGTTACACCTGTCATTATGGATGTTACAGTAAAAAATTCAAATGAAGAGGCAGTTAGGATCAATGTTACTTCAACTAATGATAAATAGTTGTGTGGCTTTATAGGAATAAAGATACTTGTGGGGGCAAATAAGGACAATTCCTCAGTGTACACGATATCTGGTCACACCTGACTCGTCGGCCTGTTTACAAGGCTATTATGGCAAGAGAGCGTTTCAAGGAACGTATTGAAATCATTAGGTCCAATGACAAAATTATTACTGTATAAAACAGGATTGCGCCTCACCGTTCATGAGATGCTCATCTTGCTTAGAGTATATATGAAGGAGAAACTGAGCTATAACAGCATTCCTGTATGCATGATGCCAGACGCGATGAATGTGGCGCCCTATGCAGGTAAAGTACAGGAAGAACGAGGTTTAGAAGCTGTTGTGAAACGTCTGGCAGTGGCTGTGAAAATACTGGTCGAAATGTACTATGAACCGATACAACACATAGGCGGAGAGTACCAGGACTACAAAGTTTGTGCAGAAGGATATCTTCTGTCAAACAGGAACTACATTTCAGACATAATGAAGAATACATCAGATCGGGAGCTATATTATCAATGTTCTTGTTCATAGATTGAACAACAGGTAGGCCATTAGTTACTTTGGTATCTTACATAGTAAAACAAAACCCAGTAAACTTGCTCATATATCAACAATGCAATAAGATAAAGACACTGAAGGAAGAGAGAAGAATAAAACCTAAATAAATGCATATTACAATGCCACTAAAGGTGGAATTGGTACCATTGATCAAATGCTTCCTATGTACAGCTGCTAAGAGGAACGGAAAGATGGGCTCTGTCAGTATTTTAGTCTCTCTCCAATATCTGCGCTATCAATGTATCCAGCAACATCCAAAATAGAATGAGAAGAAACATAAAAAACGGAAACTTTTTCTTCTGCAAGTTAGGTTGGAACTAGTGAAACCACTGGTAGCAGAAAGAATTACTAACCTAATTGTTCCGTCAATTAAATATATTCTGCAAAAGAAAATCAAAGAAGAGACGAGAAAGGTAGATCTGCGTCCTGAAGGGAAAGATCGCTGTACCATTTCTAAGTAAAAGAACCTGAAACAAAGAAGCAGAACCACAACTACCCCAGTTAATCAAAACATTGAGGACAGTGTCTTGTACGTAACACACATTCAGAAAGAACTGGGAAGTGTATCTCCTGCTTTGAAGTTGATAACTCAAAGTAATTTGTGTAATATATCAAAGCATACTTATTTCGTATTTTAATATCCCAATTTTTATTGACTCATTGTAAGATTTTTAACTATTACCCACATTTATTAATGACTGCTTTAATTAAAATACATAAACGTTTTTGAAAGTTTTAACTTTTCATCAGTAGACTATTTTAATACAAGTGGGTTCACCGCACCGATCTCCCCCCCCCCCCCCCTCTGAACCTCAGATATCCATGTTACAAAAAACTTAGGCATTCTTCGTACATACCAATAACATGAATGTCACTCTAGGCTAATCTGGGACCGCTTTATCTAATGGGTACGTAAAATTCCGCTTTAAAAATCATTTTTTTCTGCAACGGCAAACAAACCGACACCTTCCGTCGTCACAAGTCGTCGCATGAAAGACTTTTTTGTTTGGGATATCCAGCTACATATTACGAAAACGAAACTGCAATTATCTTCTGAAACACCAGAGAAAATTCTCCTAATGACATATATATACACTCCTGGAAATGGAAAAAAGAACACATTGACACCGGTGTGTCAGACCCACCATACTTGCTCCGGACACTGCGAGAGGGCTGTACAAGCAATGATCACACGCACGGCACAGCGGACACACCAGGAACCGCGGTGTTGGCCGTCGAATGGCGCTAGCTGCGCAGCATTTGTGCACCGCCGCCGTCAGTGTCAGCCAGTTTGCCGTGGCATACGGAGCTCCATCGCAGTCTTTAACACTGGTAGCATGTCGCGACGGCGTGGACGTGAACCGTATGTGCAGTTGACGGACTTTGAGCGAGGGCGTATAGTGGGCATGCGGGAGGCCGGGTGGACGTACCGCCGAATTGCTCAACACGTGGGGCGTGAGGTCTCCACAGTACATCGATGTTGTCGCCAGTGGTCGGCGGAAGGTGCACGTGCCCGTCGACCTAGGACCGGACCGCAGCGACGCACGGATGCACGCCAAGACCGTAGGATCCTACGCAATGCCGTAGGGGACCGCACCGCCACTTCCCAGCAAATTAGGGACACTGTTGCTCCTGGGGTATCGGCGAGGACCATTCGCAACCGTCTCCATGAAGCTGGGCTACGGTCCCGCACACCGTTAGGCCGTCTTCCGCTCACGCTCCAACATCGTGCAGCCCGCCTCCAGTGGTGTCGCGACAGGCGTGAATGGAGGGACGAATGGAGACGTGTCGTCTTCAGCGATGAGAGTCGCTTCTGCCTTGGTGCCAATGATGGTCGTATGCGTGTTTGGCGCCGTGCAGGTGAGCGCCACAATCAGGACTGCATACGACCGAGGCACACAGGGCCAACACCCGGCATCATGGTGTGGGGAGCGATCTCCTACACTGGCCGTACACCACTGGTGATCGTCGAGGGGACACTGAATAGTGCACGGTACATCCAAACCGTCATCGAACCCATCGTTCTACCATTCCTAGACCGGCAAGGGAACTTGCTGTTCCAACAGGACAATGCACGTCCGCATGTATCCCGTGCCACCCAACGTGCTCTAGAAGGTGTAAGTCAACTACCCTGGCGAGCAAGATCTCCGGATCTGTCCCCCATTGAGCATGTTTGGGACTGGATGAAGCGTCGTCTCACGCGGTCTGCACGTCCAGCACGAACGCTGGTCCAACCGAGGCGCCAGGTGGAAATGGCATGGCAAGCCGTTCCACAGGACTACATCCAGCATCTCTACGACCGTCTCCATGGGAGAATAGCAGCCTGCATTGCTGCGAAAGGTGGATATACACTGTACTAGTGCCGACATTGTGCATGCTCTGTTGCCTGTGTCTATGTGCCTGTGGTTCTGTCAGTGTGATCATGTGATGTATCTGACCCCAGGAATGTGTCAATAAAGTTTCCCCTTCCTGGGACAATGAATTCACGGTGTTGTTATTTCAATTTCCAGGAGTATATATATATATATATATATATATATATATATATATATATATATATATATATTAGGGTATCCTCAACACATCCACCATTCAAGTGAAATCAGGTTTCACCACGTCTCCTCATCTCTAGCCACACACATTTAAAAATGCCAGGCGCGTTCCAAAAGCATTAAAAACCACCCACAATGAAACGAAAGTTTTTTAAAAAAAATGGTAGTGGGACAGAACGGGGGAAGGGGGGGGGGGCGGTTCTAATTGGGGATATCTGGAAGGGATTTCCAATTGCGGTATTTGACTCTCTGAAATCTTACTCAGAACTGTGGATTGCAACTATTTTTGATTATTTTCTGGGAGACTAGGACAGAGCCAAAATTGTTTGAGACTATGTATGTAAGAGAAAGTCGATAGCTTCCTCAACAAGTACTGTGTAGGTGTGTGCCGCATCTTTGTGTAGATAACCAAGATCTTAAAAAAAACTCAGCTGATGAGAATTTGTTTTCTGTTTAGGACTGTCATCTGGGTGTTCAATCGGACCGTTCCTTACGAGGGAACAGTAAATAGATTTTGTGGGGACGCATAGTTTTGCTTTTAACTGGATGGAGCACTGCCTGTAGACTCCGTACCACGACATTACAGTTGAGGTGTTAACATACACTGACCAGCCAAAACATGCCCATCTTTGGCACGGACAACAGCGGCGACGCGTCGTGCCATAGAAGCAGTGAGGTCTTGGTAGGTCGCTTGGAGGGAGTTGGCACAAGTCACCTAATTCCCATAAATTCAATCACATCCCAGATGTATTCGACCGGGTTCAGATATGGCGAGTTGGGGGACCAGCACATCAATTGGGGACTCGCCACTGTGTTCCTCGAACCACTCCATCGCAATCCTGGCTTTGGTCTGCAACCAGTGTACAGTATTTCTTGAAGGTCATGGTGTCTTGCTCGAGCTCAACTGGACTCAAGGATGCCCACATGAATGTTTCACAGAGCATAATGGAGCCACCGCCAGCTTGTCTCCATCCTGCAGTACAGGTGTCAAGGAGCTGTTGCCCTGGAAGATTATGGATTTGCACCCTCCCATCGCAATGATGAGACACAGGGATTCATCAGACGCCGCAACGCTCTGCCATTGTGCCAGCGTCCAGTGCCGATGGTCACGTGCTCATTTCAGTCGTAGTTTCCGATGTCGTAATGTTAACACTGGCGCATGCATGGGCCATTGGCTCCAGAGGCCCATGGTTAAGAGTGTTTGGTGCACTATGTGTTCGAACACATTTGCACTCTGCCCAGCTTTACAGTCTGATGTTAAATGTTACTTCGGCCGAAGGTCGCTGCCTGTCCTGCCCAGCCTCCGACATCAGTAGAGGGGAGGGGGGGGGGGGGCACAGTCCACGACGTTTGGACGTGGCTTCACCTAGGTTTCGCCACTTGTTGAAGACACTCATCACAGCACTGCTGGAGCACTCGGCAATTAGTGCAGTTTCCGGAAAGCTCGTGCCAAGTCTCCAGTCCATCACAATCTGCCCTCGGTAAAACTCAGATCGCACCATCCCATCCTACACACGTTCAACCCGCTTACTACATGCACCGCGCATGAGTCTGACAAGCAGTCATTCCTCGCTAGATGACGCTGCTGTCACCTGAACGGATTTATGTAGATAGTAGGTCATAATGTTCCGGTTGATCAGTGTAGATTTTTTTGTTGCGGTTTTAGGGCGCAATGCTGCTACGGTCATTAGCGCCCGTTCTGTGGCTTACAGAAGGGTAAAAAAACGAAATGGAAATCAGCAGCAATGGGAGTGAAACTCAAAAAGTGGGGAAACTAAAAAACAGAAGGAAAGCTTAGAAAACCACTATAGAAGTGGGGGATTGTTTTCTCCAAAAAGAGCTTGAAATGACCGACGTCATCCCACTGACACTGATTACCTCGAGGACGCGATCGGCTGAGCGCGTGTCATCTGCTAAAATGGAAGATATATCAGGCGACAGGGATCGCCACTGAAAAGATGTCGATGGCTAAAAAGACAGTGCCCTAGCCGGGGTCTAGTTAAAATTACCTCCTCCTGGCGACCAGTTCGGAAGGAAGAGGTCCAAGCACGGGGAAGAGCTTTCACGTCCCGCAATTTATTATCAGGAAGTGTAAACCAATGTGCGCGCCCCATAAAAGAACAACACGACGACATAAAACGCTCCGCAGATCGGCGAAGGGAATCGTGCGAATAGCTGGCCGAAGAAGAGAGACTGCAGCCTTGGCCGCTCTATCGTCCGCCTCATTTCCACAGATACCAACGTGTCCTGGGATCCAGAGGAACGCCACAGAGACGCCCCGCAAGTGGAGCAAATGGAGGCAGTCCTGAATCCGGTGGATTAGACGGTGCACAGGGTAAAGGGCTTGGAGGCTGATGAGGAGAGAGCTGGATGAATCTGAGCATATAATATACTGCATCCACTGGTGGCGACGGATGTATTGGACAGCCTGGAGAACAGCGTAAAGCTCCGCAGTAAAAACCGAACACTGGTCAGGAAGCCGAAATTTATTAGGGGTGTCGTCAATGTAGGCACTCCCAACACCAAATGATGTTTTTGAGCCATCAGTGTAAATAAATGTGGCGTCCTTCATTTGTGCGCATAGAGCAGCAAATGCCCAACGATAAACGAGAGAAGGGGTACCATCCTTGGGAAGCTTAAAAAAGGCCACGGAGCAGGCAGGTCCTGGGGAGAAGCAGAGGTGGTGCTGCACCCCCAGTCGTCAAAAAAGTCTTAGGAAAGTGGAAGAAATGAGAAAGTAGCAGTTGACGGAAGCAGACTCCCGGTGGCGGTAGAGAAGGACGGCCTGTATACGTTAAAACCAAGGAGGCGTCCAAGAAAAGGTCGTGGGCCGGATTAGCAGGCATGGATGACAGATGGCTAGCGTAATGATTCAGAAGGATAGCTCGCCGATTGGACAGCGGAGGTTCAGCATAAAGGCTTTCCTCGGGGCTGGTGTAAAAAGCTCCAGACACTAAACGCAATCCACGGTGGTGGATGCAGAAGAATAGACGGCCGAGCAAAGGAGTAAACTGTGCTTCCATAGTCCAATTTCGAGCGCACTAAGGCGTGATAGAGGCGGAGAAGGACCACTCGGTCCGCACCCCAGGAGGTACCATTCAGGACACGGAGGGTGTTGAGGGATCGCAGACAGCGAGCCGAAAGATAGGAAACGTAGGAGGACCAGTACAGTTTTCTGTCATACATAAGTCCCAAGAATTTAGCGACGTCCGCGAACGGAAGGTCGACAGGGCCTAGATGTAGGGAAGGCGGAGGAAACACTGTACGACGCCAAAAATTTACACAGACGGTCTTACTGGGAGAAAAGCAGAAGCCGGTTTCGATGCTCCAAGAGTGGAGGCGATCGTGACATCCTTGAAGACGTCGTTCAAGAAGGCTGGTCCGTTGAGAGCTGTAGTATATTGCAAAATCGTCCACAAAGAGGGAGCCCAAGACATCAGGAAGGAGACAATCCATAATTGGATTTATGGCGATGGCAAACAGTACAACACTTAGCACGGAGCCCTGGGGCACCCCACTCTCTTGGGAGAAAGTACGGGAGAGAGTAGTGTTCATCTGCACTTTAAATGTGCGCTCTGTCATAAACCACGAATAAAAAGGGGTAACCGACATCGAAAGCCCCAAGAGAACAGTGTGCGGAGAATGCCGGTCTTCCAACAGATATACGGCTCTCTCCAGGTCAAAAAATATTGCTACCGTTTGGCGTTTCCTGAGAAAATTTTTCATTATATAAGTGGAGAGAGCAACAAGATGGTCAACTGCAGAAGGATGCTTTCGAAAACAGCATTCGGCAGGTGTTAAAAGGCTTCGGGACTCCAGCCACCAGGCTAAACGGCAATTCGCAAAACGCTCCAAAACCTTACATACACTACTCGTGAGAGATATGGGGCATAGCTAGATGGGAGATGTTTGTCCTTTCTAGGTTTCGCAACAGGAACGACGATAGCTTCCAGCTGTCGGCCCAAATTCGATTATAAGGCGAAGGAGGTAACACAGACTATGATATGATAAATACAGCAATATTTGGATGTGGACACCATCCGGTCCTGGGGCGGAAGAGCGAGAAGAACAGATTGCGTGTTGGACTTCCCGCATAGAGAAAACGGTATTATAGCTTTCGCTATTTTGAGAGGAGAAAGCAACAGGTCGCACTTCCGCTGCCCGTTTCTTCGGGAGAAAGGTTTGCGGGTAATTTGAAGAGCTCGAAATCTCAGCAAAGTATTGACCCAATGAGTTAGAAATTGCAATTGGGTCCACTAAGGTATCATGCGCGACAGTGAACCCAGAGATCGGGGAGAAACTAGGCGCGCCAGATAACCGTCGAATTCGACTCCAAACTTCTGAGGAGGGAGTGAAGGTGATAAAAGAGCTAGTAAACAAGTCCCAGCTTGCCTTCTTGCTATCGCGGATACGCGACGGCATCGTGCACGTAACTGCTTATAGCGGATACAGTTGGCCAAAGTAGGATGGTGGCGGAAAACACGCGAGCACGTCTCCGCCCGCGTATTGCGTCACGGCACGCCTCGTTCCACCAAGGAACTGGGGGGCGCCGGAGCAAATCGGAGGTGCGAAGTATTGAACGTTCCGGGGCTCTAAGAATAACTTCTGTAACATGAGTGAGCTGATCGTCGCCGCTAGTAAAGTGACGGTCATCGAATGTCGCTAGAAAGGAAAACAGTGTCCAATCGGCTTGGGCAAACTTCCAGCGTCTCGGGCGCATAGATGGCAGGTGTGGCTGCAATCGAAGGATACATGGAAAATGGTCACTCGAGTGTGTATCAGCAAGAGCGAATCATTCAAAACGCCGAGCTAGCTGAACAGAACCAACCGAAAGGTCCAAATGAGAGAAATTTGTCGTGGAGGCAGACAAAAATGTAGGTTCCCCAGTGTTGAGGCAAAAAAGATCCGCTTGGTGGAAGAGGTCAATCAATAGAAAGCCTCGTGGACAAGGGCGCGGAGATCCCCAAAGCAGTTGGTGGGCATTGAAGTCCACAACCAGTAAATGTGGGGGGGGGGGGGGGGGGGCGGGAGCTGACCAAGAAGATGAAGGAAATCAGCTCTTGCCATTGGTGTGGACGATGTAATGTATACAGTACAAAGAGAGAAGGTATATTCAGAAAGGAAAAGATGGCAGCGACAGCTTGGAAGGAACTGTTTAAGGGGATTGGGTGATAATAGACAGTATCATGGAGAAGAATCCTAAGTGCCCTGTGTGCCGGAGTGCCATCAACAGAGGGAAGATCAAACTGGACTGACTGGAAATGAGGGAAAACAAAGCGATCATGGGGATGCAGCTTTGTTTCCTGAAGACAGAAGATGACCAGGGAGTAGAACCGTAAGAGGATCGACAATTCATCCCAATTGGCTCTAATGCCGCGGATATTCCAATGGATAATTGACACAGGGTGGACAGAAAAGGGAAGAATCTTACCATGGTTGCTCTCAACGACTGCTGAGATCCGGTGGCCGACAGCGTGGAATGGCATTCAGCCAAAGGCAAAAGATCTTGATCCATAGGTTGTTTGGGGGCAGCTCTTGCCACCAGTGATCAGCCAGTTGATCGGCCGCCAGCAGTGCGCCTTGGCTACATGGAACACGGCCGAGGGCTGTTACCGCCAGGTGGCGCTGTAGATGAGATACGTCGTGGCGGAGGAGGAGAGTAATTCTGTTTCTTATAAGCCTTCTTGGAAACAGGACGTTGAGATGAGGTAGGAATCCATGGTTGTGAAGTCGGAGTACGTAAAAAATCTTCGCGAGTAGGCTCTGTTTTGGAAGCTCGGGTGTCAGATTTTGGGGCTCCTGATTTAGCAGGAGCCGATGAAGGGTGAGACGTAGAGCGAGCAGGTGATAGTGGGGAGGTTGAACGGGTGATCTTCGCGCTGGCCGATCTGACGACTGAGGCACTAAATGTGATATCACAAGTCTGCGTGGCTGCCTCCTTAGTAGGCCGAGGAGATGCAAGGACAGTGTTATATTTATCTGCTGGGGGCACAGTGGGCTTTCGACTGACAAATAACATACGAGCAGCAAATGTAGACACCTTTTCCTTCATTCTGATTTCCTGAATAAGTCGTTCATCTTTGAAAATGGGGCAATCTATAGAGGAAACAGCGTGGTGCCCGTACAGTTTTTGCAACGAGTGGATGGAGGTGGACAAGCACCCTCATGGGCATCCTAGCCACATGTAACGCATTTGGCCAGATTGGAACACGACTGGCTGGTATGATTAAACTGCTGACACCGATAGCAATGCATAGGGTAGGAGATGTGTAGCAGTGGAGTTTGCAGCAATTTTTGTGCCTGGAGGGCACTGACTGTTTTTAACAAGGTGCCATTTCGCAATCGGGACACCTTTCTGAATAATGAAAGGGTTGATTGTGGAGAAGTCTTGACCTTCGTCCGATTGAGGAACAACAAGGAACTGTGGCATTGATGGAAGAATTGTCCATGGCTGAGACTCATTTAACTTTCGCTTGTGAGCAGAAATTGTAGACATAGAGGAAACCATTGCGGAAGTATCCCCCATGATTACTGGAGTCTCCGATGGCGTGCTCCTTACTTGGGGGGGGGGGGGGGCGCTCTCTGCGGGCACTCCCGCCTCAGGTGATTGTTCACACCTCCTGAGAAACTGACGGAGGGACCAATTGGTACGTTTGGAAGATACCAGCTTGGACAATCACCCCTCCCTGGGCCTGGGCGTTACCAGGGGGTACGTATGTGTCCTACCTGTCTACGCGGGTCGGGGAATTCTTGTTACCCCGTCACCGGCTACGCATGGGAATGTGTAGCTAGGCCTTCAGACACGCACAGGCAGGAAAGGAAGAGAAAGGGAGGAACAAAGAAAAGGAAATAACAGAGGTCTCAAATGCCGCAGCAGAGAAGAGGGCACAGAGAAGAGGGCACAGAGGAGAGGGCACAGAGGAGAGGGCACAGAGGAGAGGGCAAAGAGGAGAGGGCAAAGAGGAGAGGGCAAAGAGGAGAGGGCAAAGAGGAGAGGGCAAAGAGGAGAGGGCAAAGAGGAGAGGGCAAAGAGGAGAGGGCAAAGAGGAGAGGGCAAAGAGGAGAGGGCAAAGAGGAGAGGGCAAAGAGGAGAGGGCAAAGAGGAGAGGGCAAAGAGGAGAGGGCAAAGAGGAGAGGGCAAAGAGGAGAGGGCAAAGAGGAGAGGGCAAAGAGGAGAGGGCAAAGAGGAGAGGGCAAAGAGGAGAGGGCAAAGAGGAGAGGGCAAAGAGGAGAGGGCAAAGAGAAGAGGGCAAAGAGAAGAGGGCAAAGAGAAGAGGGCAAAGAGAAGAGGGCAAAGAGAAGAGGGCAAAGAGAAGAGGGCAAAGAGAAGAGGGCAAAGAGAAGAGGGCAAAGAGAAGAGGGCAAAGAGAAGAGGGCAAAGAGAAGAGGGCAAAGAGAAGAGGGCAAAGAGAAGAGGGCAAAGAGAAGAGGGCAAAGAGAAGAGGGCAAAGAGAAGAGGGCAAAGAGAAGAGGGCAAAGAGAAGAGGGCAAAGAGAAGAGGGCAAAGAGAAGAGGGCAAAGAGAAGAGGGCAAAGAGAAGAGGGCAAAGAGAAGAGGGCAAAGAGAAGAGGGCAAAGAGAAGAGGGCAAAGAGAAGAGGGCAAAGAGAAGAGGGCAAAGAGAAGAGGGCAAAGAGAAGAGGCAAGGGAAAGAGAAGGACAAAGGTAGGACAGAGACTTTCTAGCATAGATAGCAAAGAAGAGAGACTATGTCTTACAGTTACAAGTGTCCATCTCCGGACATAGGCACGAAACATTCTCCCAAAGAGGGAGAAGGGGAAGGAAAGAGGTGGAGGTGAGGGGAAGGGAGGATGGGGGATGGGGAAGGATGTGAAAAAGAAAGGTATGCAGCCCCAAAAGGAAAGAGCCGCACTAGCTCGGGGTCCCGTGCTCGCCACGCACTTATCTACAAAGAGAGTTGTGGCAATGTGTGGGGGGGGGGGGGGGGGGAGGGGGCAGTGCAGTGTAGATCTTAGTATTTTCCAAGACCCCGGTTGACACGAGAAGTTGCGCTTGAGTTTTCGCAATGTTCTGTCTGGAACAGTAATGAAAGTTTTATGCTAGTGGTCATCAAAAGTTTTTGCTCAAGAGCCAATACTGACATTACAGTGCGGAAACCGCTGCCACATACATACCGATCTTATTATTAACTGTGACCTACATAAATTGAGTCCTCAATAGACTACCTACTGTAAGGGCGTGACAAGATGGTCGCTGGCGCCTAAATGGCCACTGATCGTTGAGAGTTAGCATCATCTGTAACACTATGTCGACTGTTCTGTTTCAGATTGCTGCCGACCTCAGCGGTGCCACTGTAATCGACTGACGAAGTGCTGCTGTTTTAGCTGCATGAGAGGATGATTAACTGATTAATACCAGTAACTGTATTTATATTTACATGGACTATGCATCATGAGACGAGCACACAAATTTTTATTAAATGTTTTGAATGTAATTTCTCGTCTACTCATGGCGTTGTATTTATTATAATAGCCTTAATTCAATTCCATATTCCTTTTCACGTTGACACCGCAGTCAAGCCCAGATCCAATAGCAGGATTGCCAGTGAAATGCAACACTTAGCCTTGAAAGCACGCTCTTCACTAACACCAAAGTACAGCTGGAAGAGAATTAACTTCCTGGATGGAGAGACCGCTATTTATACAAACATCTAATGTTGCAGAAAATAAAAACTTAAAGTATTTCAAAAACCTTCGACAAACGATAAACACTGAACAACATATAAATGTTGGTAGTTGGATTTGGAATGGTGATTTGCAACAACAACCAGTGCAGATAATCACTACACTATATTGCATGCACCATAACACGCAGTACTGCGCAACGCATTTGAAGATTAACTTGTCTAGAATGTGCGTTCACGAACCCATGTTACTCCCATCTGAAATTTAAAACCACAGCACCTAATCGCTACAGCTGAGTTGTCGGAACAGGAAGAACAATCCCCTTCTCACATTCAATACTGCAGTGGGCGCGATTGCTTACCATCTGCCTTTGGGGTAAGCGGTCAACTTTACTTAGCTCACGTCCGAGTACACGAACATCAATTACAGTTAAGCACATCTTAAAATACTGTCTCCAAGTTTGTTACTACGCAGGAAAATTACGCTCTTAAGAAGTTCCTAACATTAGTTCACGGTTTTGTCTAATTCGGCTGTTATATGTTAGACGCTTACTATCACAAAATACAACTGAGAACCGCGGGTCGCACAAATACTTTATTCCGACAGAGCTTCAAGAAAAAAATTTAAACCGCATATACAGTTATTGTAGTGAGGTCAGTGACAAAATATGCCCGTTCGCCATAATCTGAAGTGCCTGGAAGCAGGTGATCGCCATCAGGAGCGGTCGAAGCGGCTACGGTGACTTTATAAGGCCACCAGTAATCACGATATTCCAGTAATTTACTATCATACTAACACAGTTTATTTTCTGTAATATGTGTACACATTTGGTACCCTATATTTCAATCTAGTGCACTCACCGAATATGTCTTATTACTTTATGTAGAAAAACTTGCATAATAGAGGCAGGCGACCATTGAGTTGTGCCGAATGTGTCAAGCAGTTATTCTAAATAAATATGCAACTCAGTAAAACAGAAGTAGTATTCACGGAATGTGTCTTAAGCAGTTATTAACAAGAAATATGCAGCTCAATAAAACAAAGTAGTATCCACAGACCTTCCCTGCCAATTAAAACTGTATATCGCTGATACCCAAATCTAGATTCGCATCGTATACTGCGTACGACTCTAAGCATGTCTGAAAGCAGTTGCTGCGCGGATGCTAAAGAAAGTTACTGAATAAACTTTTCTATTGCTTTTTTCGTCAACCCCCGCCCCCAGTGATTTTGTAATGTCGTAAAAAGTGCTAATCTAATCTTTATTTTTTTCACTCTTCCTAGATGAGGTAACTTTCTGCGGTTATACACATCGCGCCACACTAACAACATTGCGTATCAGAACAGAATCCTATGGAAATTTAAACCTTACGCTGCGCGGTCTTTAAAAGGATACTGACCCTGTACTCAGCACGTACACAGCGCTAATGGCCAGTGATTGCATCACGGTGTTTCCTGGGTGAACGCAGGACCATCGATTGACACGACGGAAGAGAAAATTTATCTTACTCTTACGTCACTACTCTGGAGGGTGGAAGACTGGTGGGGGCTCATGAATGTACAGAGCAGACTGCAACTCACGTATTCCACATTGAAACTAGTTGTATTACAAAAAATTATTTCCGTCTTGATCGCAATTCCTTTTTTCAATTTTTATTTTTTTTAAATACAGTGTCTTGATCACTTCAATCCAATGATGTTAACATTTCTTGAAACTTTATTAGAAATTTGTAAATAAATCTCCTCCTCCAGGGTCTGTCAATTCAGAACTTTCTCCGGTGTATGTGGTTCTCCAGTACGTATAAAACTTGTAATCCCTGTCTGCCTACAGAGGCAATTTAGGTATTCTTGCACAGCTACCACTAGCGGCTGTCGGGCGATCTTTTCTTGTGGATAAATTACGATTTTTAGTTTCCTAACAGTGAAACTGTAGTGAATGCTACTACAGTTTTATGTTTCGTCTGCATTTAGAGGGCCCGCGTTTGTAGCAGGCGATGCCCTTCCTTCTCTGACAACATAGCCGTGATATCTTCTTCGTATAATACTCTAGCCCACAGAGTTCTGTAGCAGTTAATGACATACCCTTCACTATTTGTATGCAATTAGGCAAAAAATAAAGGTTTGTTTAATTTATACGTTCCACTTCATAAAATGTTACAAAAATTATGTACAGGATACATAAATAAATTCTGAGCTAATGTTAACGCTGGCGAAGTCAAAGTAACTTTAATAGAATTAGTTTTTCACACTATCGTGAGAGACACGAAAGCTATATGTGTATCTTAACTACGTACCGCCCAGAACTCCGGCCCGTAGTCTGTCACAAAAGCTTCATTGCAGTCATAAATCAGGCTATTGTCCTATGTGGTCTAACTTCAAATACGCATAATGTGCATGTATTCTTACACTCTGGTACCATTATTTTTTAGTAACGCTTGTGATCAAAGTTAAATACACATTAAATCGGCAATTCTTTTTATAAGATGACTATCGTTTAACACATTAACTAACAGAAAGCACATCGTTTAGTAACACGCTATAGTCGTGCGAAAGAAAAAAAAAAGTTTCTCGGCACTATCGATGATCCAAGACGAATTTTTTTTTGGCCAGTTTAGTAAACACGAACTCCAAAACAAAATTAACTATTACGCACCATTTATTTTCTGATGTCACAGCTGGGTTAATTTCTTGGGGGTCTTTCTTCCACCACGTGATTTCGTTAATACTTAACTTCTTCCTAGGCACACCCTTATTCTCATCCGTATTCCAATAAACAAAGTACGCATTTTATCCACTAGAACGTTCTGTTTCCAATCATTAACATTAAAAATGAAACGTCATATTCTTCACACACATGAACTTCACTACAAATTCATTTTAGATTGTCTGAGAAACTCTAGAGTGTTTACGACAGAATTGTCGCAATCGAATCTGTGAGTAAATGACGAAGAAAAAAAATTACACCACTCTTGTTAGTATGGTAACTTATGTATGTATCGTCCATATTTGCAGAATAACAACACAAATTCAATGTAAAGAACAGTGTTTTGAAACAAAAAGCGCTAGGTAGTTGGGCGATCTGAATGTTCCATTGTTTACCACAAGGCCTGTATCAATACATATTTACCATGTGAAAAAAGTTTTGAAAAAGTATGAGAGTGCGGAGCGACGGAGTAAACGCTGTCAAGGATTAGCTTGAGTGTAGCCATCATCATCGCTGCGTACTAAGAATTTTTTTTTAACTAAAAACTCGAAACAATTGAAAGAACGAAAGAAAACTATTTATATAAACAACATTTTAACATACTGAGAGTACTTCTGGAATGGTATTTCTAAACGGGATTCGTTAAAAAGCGTTTCGCAATCACTAGTGTCGTGTACATGTGTTACGATAACTATGCCGCTTGTCATCGAGTTTGCGTTGAACGCTTCCCACGTATGTAGAATTTCTTACCAGAAGACACCTATGATGCAATATTTTGTAAGAGTTCATAAATCTGGACAAGAATGTCCATGTGAACGCTTTGAGGTTCCATCGACCTGTCAAATACACGACACCCAAGTGCTGATTTATATTCTTCCTTCTTACAGGTTAATCATCTTATATTATAATCTCTTAAACCTTGAATGAAGTCATAGTGAAGTGAAATACAACCACCGTAAAATGATAAAAACAAACCATGATCTTACACTCAGTAGGCATGCTGCCTTTAGCGAAACACAGTGAATTTTTTTTCTTTTTTTTCTTTAGTCGCCAGTCAAACAATAGTACAATTATCAATTTCGTCTTATTACCGATTTAACAGATGTATTCAGGTACGTGTAGTTCTGTACAGTATTTAGTTTCCTAGTAATTTGCTACCACTTTTTCTTCCTTTTTGAACAGACCTGATGCTGACAACATCGTAATAAGTCGAAACCGATAATGATTCCATTTCAGAGCCCTGAGCCACAAATACACAAAAAAAAAGCAGACCCGAAACATAGTGGTGGAAAAAATCCTAGGATGTTATATTAGTTAAATTGGAAGTCACACGTCGCTACGGGAGACGATGGAATAGTGGCTGCTGGGAAACGTTCTGTAGCCCACATTCAAAACAGAATTTTGGATTCAGTTTTCGAGTGCGGATAAAATTGTAAAGCACTACGTAAAAGTTAAATAGTGACCACCTCTTCCCTTGTTTTCGTAGTTTAAGTACGGTATAGGTGCATAATATGCACCAAAATACTAGTAGGAGATTTATCAATTACGTAATACATCAATTCTTAGTTTATCATGTAGTTTTAAGAATTTACGTAGAAGAAATTCATTAAAATTTGAGCGAATTGTGGCTGTGATACATTTCTAATGAAATCAGCAATGGCTGAGCCAGTCACAAAGCAGAGTTCAGTTTTCCTCAAAATCACGTGTACTAAATTAGAGCAAATTTCATCTGCTACGAACGTAGGCATCGGGCTACGCAACACATCCATCTGTTACCAAAATCTTTATTTCTTAATCACATTCGTTCTGTTCAACTCGCAACCAAAGCGTAATTTTGCAACTTGACCTAGACTTAGGGCTACACTACAGGTCAGTCTATCACCGCAACTGGGTGAGGGATGACGGCGCGGTCACACTATAAGCGGGACATGGCCAACACCTGCGAGTAAACACTTTGTATCTAGCAAGTTTACAGTTGCCAACGCGTCCACCTTCCGGTGGCCGATTGTTTGCGATCGGCGAGTACCGGTAAGCAACCTGCCGTGCTGGAGCGGCGCCTGCGGCGGCGTCTCGGGTGGTGGGTACCCACCTGTTGCTGGTTCCGGCTGTGGCTGCGTCGGCGGCCGCTGCGCTCGCTCACAGGATGGCACGGGACAGACGGCAGACAGGTGCACGAGGCAGAACCGCACTGTTCGCGAGGACGGCGCCGAACACAGTCGGCCGCTTCGACGCGCGTCCGCCTCGGGGTGGCGGCGCTACTGTCGCCGTTGTGACGTTCTCTTCGGGGCAGTCCCTGCCACCATCGGCGGCCACAGCCGTTCACCACACGTTTTCCCGCCTACGCCGACTCAACATCCTGTGAGAGTGTTCAGCAGCGTGCCAGATTTCACGCCTTTGCATAGGTTGCAACTGCTTTGTCGAAAATCGCTTTTTTCTACACCTACGAATACATCTGCATTGTAAATTATCTGTAAGAAGGTGGCAGAGTTACAGGTGTAACAGAGGAAATATTGTATCCACCGTCATTCCTGTCATACTAGGGGTTCTTAATTAACAACGAAAACTGACGCGGGTACAAAAATACGATAAAGCTAACAAAGCCGTCCCGGTAAACATGGGTCCGCGAGGGAGCTGCGAAAGTGTGGTTACATGTCGCCACACATTTCAGCGTGACATCCTAGGTAGTACAAACCAGTAAACACCTAATTCTTTAAGGAATCGGACTTTCACATATAAGGCATCTTTAAATTTCCAATTACGTTACACACGAGTAATGAATTAAATATTTGACGTTAGGCATGTAAGCGAGAAAGAAAATTTTGTTTACAGTTTACTGGAAGTCGCTAAGCGCTCTCATTATAAAGCACTTGGTCAGTATACTCTGGGTAATAGGGGATACGTTTTAAGCAGAAGCTAGTTTTTCAAGTCTCCTGAACCGTGTGTCGTACACTGATGTAATTTTCCAGGCACATATAGTGCTACATGTGGACACTGGCCGGTCGGAGTGGCCGTGCGGTTCTAGGCGCTACAGTCTGGAGCCGGTCGACCGCTACGGTCGCAGGTTCGAATCCTGCCTCGGGCACGGATGTGTGTGATGTCCTTAGGTGAGTTAGGTTTAATTAGTTCTAAGTTCTAGGCGACTGATGACCTCAGATGTTAAGTCGCATAGTGCTCAGAGCCATTTGAACCATTTTTTTGTGGACACTGCCTGCATAATGTGTCGCGAATATAGTTAGTACGGGGAAAAAAACTGAACGTCATGCCTGATGCGGCAGTCTTTTTGCATGAACAGCGGAAATGTAGTAAGTGTTAAACCTTTTTCCTTTCATTTTGAGGTCGGTGTCCGAGAGAAAAAAATTAAGTGAAGGTTTGAAATTCTGTATAAAGTTTGTTGCAAATCAACAAGTGCTCTCCTTCTCAGATACTGGATCACAGCTGTCTGAGTATTTGCACACGGTCAGCTACGCCGCCTCAATGCGTACGAGGTGCGGTTATAAGTGGAGTATTGCTGTAAAACACTGTAATTCAAAAACTTATTTATTTAGTTACTGTCACCCTCGATACTCGCCTCCTCTATGCCTACATCGCTCCATGCGAATATTCTATTGATAGAACCAGTGCTAGGAGTCTTCTTCTACGAGCTCCTTGATGACGTGTGCCGCTATCTCTTTCACTGCTTCAGCGAATGGAAATATCGTTCCTTTTAACGCAGATGGTGCTGCGTCCTAGGTCAGGCGAATAAGGTGGAAGGTCTAACACTGGGATGCGGTACTTCGCTAGAAACCCATCACCAGACAATGCGGCGTGAGCCGGTGCGTTGTCTTGGCGCAGAACCCATGCCTTGTTGTTCCACAATTCGGATCGTTTTTTCCTTATTTGCTCATGGAGTTGAGCAGGAACCTCAAGGTAGTAGTGTTGATTAATAATCTGACCTTCAGGAACCCAGTGAAGACACACAATTCCATGAACATCGTGAAAAACAATCATCATCTCTCTGAATCTTGATCGGCTCTTTCGAGCTTTTTTTGCTCTCGGTGAAGTTGCGCCCTTCCAGTGCATGGGTTGGAGCTTAGGCTTTGGATTATTAGTGAAAAACCAAGATTTTTCACCCCCTATCACTCGTTCCAAGAAATTTGGATCATTTTCGTGATATTCAAAGTGTCAAAACAAGCATTTTCGCGAATTTCTTTTTGCTCGACCGTGAGAATTTGCGGCAACAGTTTCCCCCACAGTTTTTCCATGTTAAATTGGTTATGTAAAATTTGCCTTACGCATTCTTTGTCAATACCTACCTTTCAACTATCGATTGAATACTCGAACGATGGTCAGATCGAATCAGATTATCTACTTTTTCGATATTTTCATCTGTTTTTGATGTTGAAGGGCGTCACGGGCCTGAGTCGTCTTCAACATATTTTCGATCATATTGGAAACGCAAGAACCAGTCAAAACCAACGCATACATGATACACAATATTTCCCATACACTTCTTTTAATAAAAGATAGGTTTCAGTAGCAGCTTTCCAAGTTTCATGTGAAACTTCACGACAGTTCGTTGCGCTGTCGTTACACGTATCTCTATTTTTTTTAACAAAATAATAACTCTTACACAAATAAAGGCCACGACCACATTAATTTGTCTACAGACACCAGGGATGTTGCATTTGACTGAGAAGGTTCCTCGCTTTACAGCTATTGGTAGTTCACTTTGGCGCATGCGTACTTATTCTGTGACAGCATCAGTCCGGTTATTTTATAGTCACACTTCATACATACATTCTATAACTGTAATACCTGTCTTACTGTGTTGAACATTTTACAGATTATGTCAGCGTATTTTTTTAATTTGGTCACTGTTTATGATATATGAAATACTGAAAATCAAATTTTTTTTTGCTCCTGGAAGCCGTAAGGTAGACAACTTCCAATCTAACTGGGCTCAAGTGTCGCCCACCGGCTACCTTAGGAAAAGTATAATGTTACCTCAGCAGATTTACAGAACATCGATGCCTGGACTCGACTCTGTAGCGAATTATTAACTCTCCCAAGCAACCCCGACCATCCCATAAATCTCGCTGCTCCATTTCTTCTACCTTATTAATGAGAGTGCTGTACATTTCACTTTTGAGATGACCCCCAGGCAGAAAAATACAGAGGTGAAGTGATCTTGGAAGCTATGATACAGGCCCTGCCCGAACTGTCCATCTCGGACCGCATTACATCAGCAACAAACCGCGCCAGTGAACCATCACGCATGTATCACATGCCCCAACCCTAGATCACTGTTGAAATTGGAGCACAGCTAAACAAGGATTGTTTACATTTATAGGTTCGTTCTAACTAGACCAACACATCATATTGATTTCTGTGACGCCTTGTAACCACACATTTGCAGTTATCTCACAAACGGCTCATTTGTAGATCCACGTTTACTGGAATGTTATCTCTTCTATAGTCAGATACTCTCACCCGTCAGTTTCCGCTATTAATTATAGCACACCATGTACACTGATCAGCCAGAACATCATGAACACCGACGTGTTAGCGATATAAACCCGTCCAGGTGATAGCAGCGTCAAGGCGTGCAGTCTTTCTGTCTTTGACCGAGGGCAGGTTGTGAAGGCCCAAAGCCTCGGCGTGAACATTTCGGAAACTGCACGACTCGTCGGGTGTTCGAGGAGTGCTGTGGCGAACGTCTTCAGAACGTGGCGAAACCGAGGTGAAATCACGTCCAAATGTCGTTGGGTTGGGTGGTCACCACTCATCACAGATGTCAGTCGTCGTACGGCGTGCTGACTGGTAAAACAGGACAGACAGCGAACTGTGGCGGAATAACATCAGATGTTAATACTGGGCGGAGTACAAGTGTGTCTGAACACACAGTGCGCCGAACACTACTGACGACAGGCCTCCGCAGCCTTCGACCCAAGCATGTGCCAATGCCAACATCGCAACATCGGCAGCTACTGCTGAAATGGGCACGTGACCATCGGCACTGGACATTGGTGCAGTGCCAGAGCGTTGCATGGTCTGATGAATACCAATACCTTCTTTATCATGCCGATGGGAGGGCGCGAATCCGTCGTATTCCAGGGGAACAGCTCATTGACACCTGTAGCGCGGGACCAAGACAAGCTGGCGACTCCATTATACTCCGAGGAACATCCACGTGGACGTCTTTGGATCCAGTGGCGCTCGCTCAAGGCACCATCACGTTCAAGGAGTATCGTGCAGCCCTTCATGACGGTCATCTTTGCCGGTGGCAGTGGTATTTTTCAACAAGATAATGCGCCATGTCACAAAGCCAGGAGCATGAAGGAGTGGTTCCAGGAACACAGTGACGATTTCCAATTGAAGTGCTGGCCCCCCACATTGCCAGATCTGAACCAGGTCGAACACATCTGGGACGTGATTGAAGTGGCGTCAGAGCTCATCGCCCCCCTTCCCGGAATTTTCTAGGTGATTTGTGAGTGCAAATGTGGTGCCAGCTCCCTCCAGAGACATACCAAGACCTCATTGCTTCCATGCCACGACGCGTCGCCGCTGTCATCCACGCCAAAGGTGGACATATTGGCTGTTAGGTAGGTGGTCATAAGGTTCTGGCTGATTAGTGTATATTTAAATGATCTATAATCGTACAGCTATGAACCATATGACGCGTACAATGTAAGTATAGCAAGCAACTGGGACTCCATTACTTGAAAATGTAAAAACAATTTCTTGAAAATTAGTAATTATTCCACTGCAAATAAAATGACAATGACAAAATATAAAACACTCAGTTCTGTCCTACAGAGAACTTGAAAACACTGTCAGAAAAAATTAATGAGACAAAATACAAAAACGTCACAGAAAAATTTAAATCATTAGGTACTTATACACGGTCCAGTCACAGTAATACGACCACCATCTACGTTCGAAGTCAACGTGTAATAACCATTCACATACGGCAGGTGGTAGCGTTAGCAATGGAGAGTATAAAAACGTGTCGGGGGGAAAGCTGATAACAGTGCAGTTGTTGTAATGCGGAAGCGGAGTGATATATCGGGGGCCAGAAGGGCATGATCATTGGCTTTTGGGCCAAGAGTGGAAGCGTTTCCGAAACGGCTAAGTTTGTAAACTGTTCGCATGCCGCCGTGGTTAAAGCATACCGTGCATGCAAAATGGCGCTACCCAAAATCGGCACCAAGGCAACTGCGGTGCACCACGGGCCACAGATGACAGGGGTGTACGACGGCTGCGGAAATGAGTACGGGCGAATACACGGGCAACTGTTGATCAACTGACCGCTCAGATGAACCAAGAGGCTACCAGTAGTCTCTCCTCAACGATTGTTCAGCGAACGTTGCTGAGTATGGGCCTCCGCAGCAGACGCCTGTTCCACACACCCATTCTGACTGTTGTTCATCGCCGACGAAGGCTAGAATAAGCATGCCAGTACTGCAACTGGACATGGCGACAAGTGGCCTTTCCAGATGATCACGCTTTATGCTCCATCGGACAGAGAGCCTTTGTTTGGCCTGTACTGACCTGCATCAATCGTCACAAGGATACAGGCCGGAGGAGGAAACGTTACGGTTTGGGGGATATTTTCGTGGCATTCTCTGAGTAATATCGTCATTCTGAAAGGCACAATGGATCAACTCAACTTTCAGTCTATCGCTGGAAATGAAATATATGTAGTATATATGGTTCTTGGGCGAGACGTCGGATGTCATAGTGAAAACTCCACAATATTTCGTCAGCGCAACTGGCCGACATCTTCAGGTGCGACGAACACACTGCTAAGGCAAGACCAGAGCTCCCTATTTATGCCTTATGCCAGTCTTAGGCAGGAAGTGCGCATGCGTGGAGGCGCCAAATTCGATGGCCAATAGCGACGATATCAACCGATAGCTGGAAAGACAGCAACGCCACTTACAGGATGAAGAACCGCCGCTACTCTGCGCTGCCATCGGCCGCCCCAGCGACCTCTGTCGGAAGCCGCAAGCAAAAATACGCGTTCGCGTAGGCGCCTTGTTTATCCTCCCGTTGTCAACAGGATATTTATGTTGGTGGCGAATCGTCATCCGTCTTATGACCAACAGTACTCCTCTCTCCTCGAAGTGACTTCAATATGGCCAGTGCTGGATCCCAAGCTGTACTAAGCTGAAAGCCCGTGTCTCTGTTTACAAGATTCGTCGAGCTACGAATTTCCACTGCTTCCCTAATAACGCTGTCCCAGTACGAACTCGTCGATGCGAGAAATTTTGTGTATTGATAATTCATAGAATGGCCTGTACTGAGACAATGCTCGGCCACTGCAGACTTTTCTGGTTGCTCCAGACGAGTGTAGCGTCGGTGTTCAGTGCATCTCTGTTTTACAGTGCGACAAGTTTGTCCGATGTACGACATGCTGCAAGAAATCTCGTAAACACCGGGTCTTCTTAGGCCAAGGCTGTCCTTAGATGAGCTCAAAAGAGCTCTGAGTTTTGCCGGCGGACGAAAGACACATTTATCTTTATGCCTCTTCAATAATCTTCCTATTTTTGAAGAGACACCGCCGATGTATGGCAAGCTGACCATTCCCCTTTGTTCTTCGCCTTCTTCCACTTCCTCAAGTTGGGTAACCCGCTTCGGTTGTAAGGCACGGCGAATCTCCCGTTCGGAGTATCCATTTTGTTGGAAAGTGGTACGCAGATGGAGTAGCTCATTGGATAAGCTGTCTGAGTCTGATATGGCTCGTGCTCTGTGAACCAACGTCCTCAGTACGCCACTTCGTTGCGAAGGATGGTGACAGCTGGTGGCGTGTAAGTATAAGTCCGTGTGCGTTGGTTTACGGTACACTGCGTGACCTAATGTGCCATCTTCTTTTCTCCGTACCAGTACGTCCAGGACAGAGGTCGCTGGGGCGGCCGATGGCAGCGCAGAGCCGCGGCGGTAGCCTCTGCGCGTGCGTCGAAGTCTTTGGTTCTTCAACCTGTAGGTGGCGTTGCTGTCGTTCGAGCTATCGGTTGATATCGTCGCTATTGGCCATCGAATTTGGCGCCTCCACGCATGCGCACTTTCTGCCTAAGACTGGCATAAATAGGGAGCTCTGGTCCTGCCTTAGCCGCACCTGAAGATGTCGGCCAGTTGCGCTGACGAAATATTGTGGAGTTTTCACTATGACATCCGACGTCTCGCCCGAGAACCATATATACAACATGTCTGTCGGGAAAAACCTCAAGCAACACGAAATATATGAAGTTTATTTTTCCTCGGTATGATGGAATCTATCAGCAGGACTATGAAACGTGTCACACAGCTTGTAGTGTATGTGCGTAGTTCGAACCCCGGTTTTAAGCCTAATCGAGAAAATGTGGGACTACATAGACCAGACTGTTCACGCAATGGGTCCTCAACCTTAAAACTTAGTGAAGCTGGCCACGGCACTGGAATCGGCATGGCTCCAAATACCGGTCGGTACCATCCAGAACATCATTGACTCTCTTCTTGCACGTCCGCCTTGCAAGAGGCGATTATTCAGGATTCTAACTAGTGGACACATTGATGTGACTGGACCAGGTGTTAATAAGACTTTTAACTGTAAATCATATGGCACAGATCTTCTGAAATACTACTCTGCTACTTTTCATTACGGATATTAGCAGACTGTTGACTTATTTCCATTTAGTAATGTCACATTCTAGGATAAGATAACATCAGAAGGAACTTTTTGTTGTGGAAAGCTTGTAATAATTACTACATTTGGTGGCTACTGTAGGACATTTTGTAAACAGCTGTTTAAACAATGGGAAAACTAACAACACCATCACAGTACATTATTCACCCGTCTATGAAGTTTGTTGGTTTGTTGTCATCCATACATGCAGAACAAAATAAGTTGCAGGCTATTTGTAGAAGCGAAGGAGCTGTACAAGACAGCGGCTAAATTCATAGCTTTTTATCATCATCAACAACAACAACATCATTTAGTGCACATAAACAGGCTATCTAGGCTCATGCCAAAAGAAGAAAAAAATACATAAGCGTGAAACTTAACGAAATGATCAACATACCCTGTCCACGAATCATTAATAAACAGAATTTTAGCATCACAAAAATTGATTTTATATTTTTGCCCATTTACTTCTGTCTCGCGCATCCTCAATGCTGACTATTGGATCAGCTTCTTACAGTGTCATGAATTTCTGTCTTTCCACCTCGTTCGCGGACGACCTCTTGGAAGTCTACCAGTTGGTTGATGTACTAATATTTTGTTAGGGAGGATACCCTCTGCTCAGAGATCATGTTCTGCCCGATGTAGTCTTTTTCTTGCAATCACTCTCAATATAGATTTCTTAAATCGCCAAGACAGAGCTTCATTGTGCCTTCTCTCCCATCTTCCAGTTCCTGAACGGTATAGCGGACCATAAATTTTCTTAAAATCTCCCTTTCAAATGCACGGATGCTCCCTTCCATTGTCTGTGTAGTTGCCCATGACTCACAAGTATACAACATATACCGTCGAACATATACAGCTTTACGCTGTTTTCCAGGGATAGACTGCGTGACATGTGTTGATGGTGTAAAATACAGCACATCCGGTCCGCATTTATTATTATTTGTCGAATTTCCTCCTCTATCTCACTTTTATTCGACAATATTGACCCCTGGTACTTGAATGTTTTGATTCTTTTTGTAAAATGTCTAAATAGTGGTACAGTGCTTGAACAGAGTTGATAAAACTGTGCAACGCGAAGACGAGAGGATGTCTTACTACTTACTTGCTGTGCGGCAAAAAGGTGTTGATTCAATTTTTACACACAGTAAAATAGTGCAACTTTCTTATTAAAAAAAAAAGCCAGTTCGCGTTTCCCTTTTCCTTGGATTCGAGCAAAGATATGAGTTCAGTCCTAAGAACTACTAATGGAAAAACAAATAATTACAGTATAACTGGATAGTATAAGCCTATGCAAATGTGTTTCATTTGCAAATAAGTGGCCACAGACTGTGCGTTAGTTTCAGTTTCGTAGCATTTTGTAGGAGGAGAAAATGTATCGTAGCGGAAAACAAAAATATTTTGTGATGGCCGGCCGCTGTGAGCGAGCGGTTCTAGGCGCTTCAGTCCGGAACCGCGCTGCTGCTACGGTCGCAGGTTCGAATCCTGCCTCGGGCGTGGTTGTGTGTGATGTCCTTAGGTTAGTTAGGTTTAAGTAGTTCTAAGTCTATGGGACTGATGACCTCAGATGTTAAGTCCCATAGAGCTCAGAGCCATTTGAACCATTTTGGGATGCACTCAAGGGAATGGAGAGGACTGGAATAAGATTGCCAAATGTTTTGGCCTATTATGGACTCATGTGGAGGACACTGGTGCACCGAGTGGCATGCATGTCTGAATGAAAAACTGGTGAATAGTGGTTCAATATTCTCCAACTGTAAATCATACCACTCTGTTATGTTAAAGCCATGTTGCGGTGCTGATGGAATACTTACTATAATGGAGACCAGTTATGCTGGAAGATACAGTGATGTATGAATATTTCACGCTTTAGCAATTAAACGCTAGATAATCCATGCAAGTCTATGGATATTAATGTACAATTAGAATGATAGCAGTTTTCCACATTATTTTGTAGCGTACGCAACGTTCACTTTATCACGCTATAAACGAAACTGTGTGCCAAATAAATTCTGCATAATGACAACATTTTTTTTTATTTTAAGAAAAGGGTTCTATGTGCGTTTGGGAGTGCGTCAGAGAATTTTATTATTTAAAAAAACTTTCACTTGGCACGGTGAAAAGGCATTTGAATTCTCGAAACTGAGGAACTGCAGTCACTGGCAACCATCACTGTGAGTCGCCGCGAACTGATCACAAACCAGTTACCTATTGGTTTCTAACTGGTAGCGCCGTGTGCAGCATTCCATTGAATCGTACATGAAGTGACTCTCAAGGGAGAGATATTGTCAACTCACGTCACAAACGAGTTACTCGTGGGCAGCTGCCTTTGCGGACGGCCGAACATTCATAAAGGTAACGCTAGGAGGAGAAACGACTTACAGAATCCAACACTAAGCCTTGTTGTGGCACAGAACAGCCTGAGGTGTTCAGCCATAAAATCCTTTGACCAGTTAGCCAATGATATGTATATACCAACACGTAATAAAATTAATACAAAATTTGCCTGACATCTTTCTCCACCTCAAAGAAGAATTTTTGAATGTGTAACATAATAATATGTGCGTGAGGGTGAACATAGGTATAAGTTACTGTACAAAAAATATATTGAAAGCAGCTTGAGATTAATGTAAAATAAAATCAGGTAAATAGTCAACACTGAGGAAGCGTGTTATAGAGTTAAACTGGCTCATTTATTTTCATGATTCATGCAACAAGAACATAGCTCTCTAGCAGAAGGAACTTTTGTGTTTACAGTACGCACTAACGGAAAATGAAAAATGAACACCTTGAAAAAATGAAGTCATGTGAGTTAATGAAGTTTTATTCGCGCATAGCAGAGCTCGTTCTCCACAAATTATTGTAATCGCTGGGTAACACATCTATGAATAGGCTTTAGACAAAACATTCGTTGTATAGCTTACGAAAGCTATAATGCAGATTCTAATCGTGTGTAAAGATGAACCTGGAGGTGTCGGCTGTTATCATGGGAGATAATGTGCTACGCTACTTCCATCTGTTGTTGCAGTTGGCTGGAAGAAGTAGCAGTAATAAAAGCCTAACTGTTGGTGGTGCTGGTCAGGAGCCAGCTGAGCTGTGGAAGAACGTCTAGGTCGAGGCAAAACCAATGAATGTCCATTGTGCTTTACCCACGCTCACTGCCGACAGTCCAGTGATGGTACTGGTCGTGGGCCAGGTAAGTCTTGATGAAAGCACTGGGTCAGCCTCAACAAAGAACTGTTCATTAAAGCTTGCCCATGCCTGATGCTGACAGTCTGGTGATGGTAACTATCAGCGGCCACATAAGCTCTGGGAGACCGCATTGGTTCAGATTCAACCAAAGACTGACCACTGTGCTCCATTCAAGCTCATTATGCGCAATATGGTAACGGTACTGGTCGTTGGCCTAGTAAGCTCTCGAAGAACATGTTGGTTCAGTATCAACAAATGAATACCCATTATGAATTTTTGGAAGGTTGTCTGTCAAAAAAAGGCGATATATAAAGCTATAATAAAATTATTTTAATAAAAGCAGTCTTGATGACAAATAAGTTATTTTTTTATTTCATCTAATGATGGGTTTCGATCTCTTATAGGATCATCATCAGATTATTTTACCCCTTACCCAGAGGCGTGGAGCATGTCACTCTGGACAAAGTGATATTCTAGACAGGTCCTGCAGTGCTCTACGTTCCTTTACTAAAAAATAAACAGAGGTGTTAAGGTGTCCATTATTTTCTCCACTCCACCCTCCACAATACGCCAACCACATCAATATGAAGATGGGAGAAGCCAGTCTTCGTGCCGCTGCCTCATAGGTAGTTGCTGCTTTCCTCGTGAACGTCATACTTTGTAAACAGCTATCAGTGACACCAGGACGGAATCTGCTCCGTTCGGTAAACCTAACTTCGCATCAATTGCGTCTTTAGCTACACCATCGGAGTTGGCAAACATGCGGACGATATGGAATAATAAGTTTGGCGAATGATGATTTTATTACTGGCCTAGCTTCTAAGAAACGCTTTTTCATTGGTCTAGCTGATCTTATGGGTGCAATGTGGGTCCTAATTTGTGCCTCAGCTGCCTTACAATCGACCGTGGCTGCTCTCTCGGTGCAACCACTGCAATCCAGAACCAGGATGATGGACTTCTGCAGGTTCCTTGAACAACCAGCATCAACAATAATACCCAGATAACATCTCACATATAGCCTCACAACGATTTCCTTCGTGTTGTACTCTCTGACACCTTCTTGGGATGTCTGGAACATATGATGCTGGAAACAACAGATCACTCTTGTTGTTATTATTGTGGTTCTCAATTCGAAAACTGGTGTGGAGCAGCTCTCCACGCTAGTGTGTCCAGTGCAGTCCTTTTCATGTCCGCATAACTGTTGGAGCCTACATCCATTTCAACCTGCTTACTATAGCTGAGCCTTGACCCCCCTTTACAGTTTTTACCACCATACTTTACTCCATTATCAAATTAATCATTCCCTAATGTCTCAGGATACACTGAGGTGACAAAAGTCATGGGATAAAGATATGCATATATGTAGATGGTGGTAGAATCGCATACACAAGGTATAAAAGGGCAGTGCGTTGGAGGAGCTGCCTTTTGTACTCAGGTGATTCGTGTGAAAAGGTTGAAAGGTGGCTACACTGAGTCACAGCGCCAGAGATCGCGCCAAAGAGTTTTATTCCGCCGCCTCCACTGGGAGTGCTTGTTCAGAAGTTGTGGTGGTTAGTGCTTTGCTGAGAGGATGTTGATAGCTGTATTATTTGAGACCATGTCGTGTGCAGTTGTTTTGATGGGCTAGACAGCAGGTGTTGTTCGAATGGAGATGTTGTAATGATCAGAGTGTATTTTTAGTCAATATATATGAAGGTAAAAAAACATTTTTTTTATTTTTTTTTAAATTTCCTAACAATGCCTCTTGGTCACAAGTTCAGTCAACAAAGCATCTGGCTTGTGTTCATGTATTAGACTGTAATTCGGGTTACTATGTGCAATTATAGTATTTCAGTTTTATTTAATTAATTCAGTGTAAATGGTATTTAAAATATCTTGTCTTATTGAGGAATAACCGTGCCAGATGTGTACGTTGAATCACACTTCCACACACAGAACAGTTACACTTGTGCTTTGTTGTTCGTAGTTTTTGTTTCGTAGCTTTTATAGTTGCTGGGGACTTAATCAATTAATTGTGGTAACGGAAATTTCCTTTCATACTTTGTTGTTATTCTATGCAGTCAGATTGCGTACTAATACTAGTCAGGGCCAAGCGGTTACGAGACTGCGTAACCAGACAGTCAGCTACTAAAATTAAAAATAGCAGATAGTAGTATTGTTGTAGTAATTTGTAGTTTAGTAATTGTAGCCTATATTGCATGTGTAGATTTGGTAATGAACGTTTGTAGTTGTCTTGTCTTTCTTCTAATGGTATTTTTGCAGAATTTAATTTTTGATATCTTGTGTACGCGTTTGACAACTTTGTGCAATTATGAAGATTTCAATTGTTCGTTAATCGTGTTTGAGGGAAGCATTTCGTGTGAATCATATTGTTGGTGATAAAGTGTCATAGTGTGTGTAATTTTCGTATAGTGACGAGTTTTGTATGTTTTGTAAATGATTACGCGATCGATGAAAAAGGCAAAAATGATGGATAGTGAGAATGACGAAATTGTTAACATGGCGAACTCGCCAACACAGGAGAACAGTATGATGAATAATGAAGTAGAAAACAATTTAATAAGCAGGGAAAATAGTCCAGAACCAGTTCAAAACTTTTCACAATTAAAGAATTTTCAGAATACGAGATTAACGACAGAAGATTCTGGAATAGTATCGAACACAGATAGCTTTACAGCTATGACGAAGGAAGCTGGTTTTGCGGGAAATGTTAGGGACGAAAAGAATTTCGAACCAGTTAATATGGAGCAGTTGATGGGTGCTATATTAAATTTGGGATCACGGATGGGAACAATGGAAACACGGTTAGACTCACTGGGATCACAGTTAGGATCTGAATTAAAAACAGTGGCAACATGGTTAGACTCACAAATAGGAACAATTAAAACAGAGATGGAAACAATGGAAACACGGTTAGACTCACGAATAGGGACATGTTTCAAAAATATGAAAGATGAATTAAAGAAAGAAATTAGAGAAGAAGTACAACCGATTTTGAATGCTCACAATAATAGATTAATTTCAATAGAAATTAGACAAAAGGAACAGGACAGAGAACAGGAAGAAAGAGATCGCGTGATAGTACAAAAATTTTCAGAGTTAAATTTACGACGTGCACACGATAAGGAAGAAATATTTGAGAGAATCGAGGAATCCGTACCAAATGACAGAATAAATAACCTAACACAACAATATGAACAGTTAACTACTAACTGTGTCAATACTGAAACCCGAGTCGCGACACTTACGGAAGACGTAAATAAACAGAAAGAAGAAATTTGGAATCACCGATAGCAGAGGGCTTTGAAGAAAATAATTTATTTCATTTACGAGAAGCAACAAGAGAGCGCCAGGCGCGCGAACTTGACAAAAATCGGCATTGGGACTGGGACAGACACGGTAGGTCTTGGTCGCCACGAGGCGAAAACTTTGACTATAAACTCTTTTTAACTGTTCGGAAATTTAAGATCTTTCTCAATTCTAAGAATGACATACATCCATGTTCATGGTTAGATCAATTTATGCACGCACTTCCACCAAATTGGCCAATAAGTCACAAACTGGAATTTATGTGCAGCTATTTATGTCCTCAGGGGATTCGCTACACTAAGTGAATATGTGCCATAGCGTGCACAGGGCCCCGAGCTATAGTGGTGCTATTTCCCTTTTAGTTTTCTGCACCGCTGCCTACTCTTTTACTATTCTTTGTATCTATCAAAACAACTCTTCAACTATCAATCTATCTAGAGAGTCGTTAAAGAATAACCGGATATGACTATTTTACCAAAAAATGTTTTCGGAAATTACCGTTTGGACTTACTGTGTCTTCAGCAGCATTCATTCGTAGTTTAAGCGAAATTTTACCTGTTTATCTTCGTGACAATATTACTTCATATGTTGACGATATTCTTATTGCTAAACGTTCTTGCAGTGAGTATAACAAAATTTTGGATTCATTATTACGTATTTTTGCAAGAGTTGGCATTACAGTGAACTTGGAAAAATCTGAATTTGGTCGTTCTCAGGTGAAATTTCTTGGTCACATTATTTCTACAGAATGTATTCTTCCTGATCCAGAGAAACTAGACGCTATTCGTAATTATGCTGTTCCTACCACAAAACGTGATGTTCGTAGTTTCCTTGGTGTCTGTAATTTTCCTAGACGCTTTGTTAGATTGGACGATTTGGCCACACCTTGTTTATGTGAACTATCTGGAAAGAATTCTAATTGGTGTTGAGATGAGGAAGCTCAATCAGAATTTGAACAACTTTGTGATGCTTTAGTTGCTGCTCCACTTCTTTCACATCCGTATTTATCTAAAGATTTTTGTTTGGCGACGGACTCATCATACAAAGGCCTAGGTGCACACTTATTTCAAGAGATAGAAGAAAACAGCATTGTAGTACAGAAAACTATTGCCGATCTGTTCTTGCCAAATGCAAATTATGTCAAAAGGCTAAGCCGCCAACTATTTCTCACACAGCACCGTTGTTTCCTATCATTCCAGCGAAATTAAGGGAGATGGCTGCAGTCGATTTGTTCGGTCCAGTGGTTCGTTCTACTAATGGTTTTGCGTACATTTTGGTAGCAGTGGAATTGACATCAAAATATGTGTGTTTTACACCCTTACGCAAAGCAACAGCTCGTTCAGTATCTAAATCTAATGCTTTCATCAAACATTTTCTTAAAGAAGTGGGTCATGTTGATAAGGTTATATCAGATAATGGGTCACAGTTTCGCTCTAAAATTTGGCTTCATACTCTACGGCGTCGTAGGATTAAACCAATTTTCATTTCACTTTTTCACCCTCAATCTAACGCTTCAGAGAGATGGATGAAGGAAATCAATAAATTGTGTCGACTTTATTGTCATCAGAATCACAGAACGTGGGATCAGTATCTTCATATTTTTCTAAACATTCTGAATGAACTCCCTAATGATTCAACTTATTTACCGCCTATATTGATATTAAAAAATAAAGCACCGACAAATCGCATTTCTGAAATCGTTCCTTTTCCGCCTACACGGAAACTGCGGCATTCTGAAGTTGTCAACCTGGCTCTACGAAATATTGCATCTGCGGCTGCTGGAAGAGAGAAATCAGCTAAACGTCCTGGTCGTTTAAAAACCTTGTCAGTTGGTCAAAAGGTGTTAATTAAGTCTCACCGTTTGTCTCACAAAGGAAAAGGCTTGTGTCGCAAATTTTTTCTGCTTTATAACGGTCCATATAGGGTTCGCAAAATCATTCATGATAACACTGTCGAAGTAGAAACTCTTAAATCTCGGCGCTCTAAGGGAATACATCAAATATCGAACGTTAAAATTTTTGTGGAATGACATACTTTTGAGAAACCAACAGTTATACGTAAACACACGGAGAGTACAAGGATACCGCGCCTGTGTTCCGGCGGCGGCACATACTCAAAGCAACAGTCAAGTCTGCGCGGCGCACAAGGCAGTCGTTGACCGCAAACAATTACTTCCTGCGTCACGCGTACCTACAGCTGATCGAGCGCTCTGTGTGAATGCACTGACAGCCGTAAACAAATACACAGTCTAATTTCTCTGATTAAATTCAGTATAAAGCTATAGTGACTTGATAAATTATGTTATTAACGTTCAGTATTTTTCAGGATACGGTTGTATAAAATATTTAAGAACTTCAGGTAAATTCTGTGTGTGTCCGACGTTAAGAGGACTTGCTATCGAGAAATTTTCAGGAAGAATGTAATTTCGAAGAAGAAACTAATAAACTAAAAAGGTAACTATTAATTGAGTTTATTTTTCAGGTAACATATTTCCACTTAGGTACGTACTTTAGACGTAATTTGCTGCTCGCGATTACGTGATTTATACTTGGTGCTAAATTTTATGTTCTATGAATTTACTTGTGAAGCGACGTGCTTGCGTACATTAACTGATTTTGACAATGATTGATTAATGAACAGGGTTGTTATTTGTGTGTATTATGCATTGCATGGCTGCTATGCTTTTTCACTGATGTCACATTTTTTTTATTATGTGCCTGCTGTGCTTATTTATTTAAATTATAATTGTCACCTGATTAGTTGTGCTGATATGGTTATGTATGTAGGTTACACTTTGTGATTTATCTGCTTGCACCTTCATGTTTACTTATTAAGATTACATATGAACATTTATTTGCTTATGCTGAAATGATGCTAATGACCTGTTTATTATGTAAGATACATATTTGCTGCTTTGCGTATGGATTGCATATTTACACATTTCTGTTTTGTTGCCATAAATATACTCTAATTTGGTATATAGAAATGCTGATATAAGGTGTACGAACATGGAGTTTAGGCCACAGTATGATGTTAATTATAGATTGTTCGCTTGGCAGAGCCTCGTTGTAGGGATTGTGCTGCATCCACTTGTTGACTTTCTGTTCTCTACTGGTACATTTACTCGCTATTGCATGTTTTGCTTACGCTCAGTGCCTTATATTTTTAAGATAAGAAAATGAACTGCTATAATTCGACGAACGACATTAGTACAAGAAACTTCATAGAAGTCACATGAGCTGGAGGTTTTATGGAAGCTATATAAATTTATGCTAATAGGAAGGAAGCTAACGACATGACATACCAACACTAGGTTTAGACCATTGACAGCTATTACACTACATTCTTCGTGAGCAATTGAAATAGCAAGTGACACTTGACACAAGAAATACTCCACATGTTTGCTTCTGTTTTGCCATGATTCTTAAAGTGGTGTACACACTGTGAATTATTACTATCATTCATACTCCGTACTCGTACTTACTTACTAAAATTATTCAAACTAAAGACTGTATGCATTTCTTTTATTTAATGATGGACAAGGTAACCAAAATGTATTTTATAATTCATAATGAGTAGAAGATTTGGGTCAGATGGATTACACAGAGGTCGTGTTTGGACATTGTGTCTTCGGATTGCATGGGATGATAAATTGAAGTTTGCACTAGGATTTTATCTGTACTTGTTCGAGGAGACTGACTAGAGGAAAGAGTTGTTATGGAAGTGAAATGATATTGGCGATAAGGTTTATATGTTTCGACGTATTGAAGAGGTATTATTGAAGTATTGAGATTGTGTGAAGTTGATGATTATTGGAGTTTTGGTGGACAAGAGGTAAGGTAAATGATATTGATGATAAGATTTATATGTATCGATGTAAGAGGTATTATTGAAGTATTAAGATTATGTGATGCTGATTATTATTGGAGTTTTGGTGGATAAGAGGTAAAGTAAGTGAGGAGCATTTTTTTTTTTTTTTGTTTATATGGAACAAGGAGGATGAAGATGGCAGACTAGAACACTCAAGTGGAAGGAAGATTGTCTACACACACTTTGTTAAATCAATAAGCAGTACATACTTTTTTTGGAGAGAGGAAGCATTTGCATATCTTGGCACACTGACAGTTGTTCAGAAACCGTACATTTTGATTTGGCTTGGCAAACATTGGTATTGACATGATGACTATGACGTTGACTAACTATTATTGACTGTTATACACTGCTGCCACTACTACTTGATACACATGTTGAACATCAAATCTTTGACAGAATTGCATTTACACAGTTAACACTATTCAATTACACAGTAGTACTTAATGTGGATGGAAGATGAGTGAGTGTGTTTTCCTTTCCTAATCCCAAATAATTGGTACCGACCTATCTCCTAAATATTATTTTACTTGTTTGTTGCGGCTTGCACTGACACCCATAAATATTATAGATTTACTGATATTTGTGTATTTGTAATCTATAATACGACAATTATCTGATATCATTTGTGTGTTTATTATTATTTGTATGTTTAGTGTAAGAGCATTGAGAATAATTTTGTAAAAGCAATTGTGTGTGCATTCAAACTGTTGTTCATGTCTGCACCTGTTCAACATTAATGGGTGCCACTTATAAATGTTTAATTTCTGCTGATGAAGTCTGATGAACTGTCTAATTAGTGATAGTGAATATTATGGACTGTTACCTGCACCTGTTCAACATTGCTGGGTGCCACTGATGGAACTGCTTCTACTGAAATGATGTCACTTGTTGGTGTCTGCACCTGTTCAACATTACTGGGTGCCACTGATAGAACTGCTTCTACTGAAATAATGTCACTTGTTGCTGTCTGCACCTGCTCAACATTACTGGGTGTCACTAATGGAACTGTTTCTACTGAAATGATGTTACTTGTTGCTGTCTGCACCTGCTCAACATTACTGGGTGTCACTAATGGAACTGTTTCTACTGAAATGATGTTACTTGTTGCTGTCTCCACCTGCTCAACATTGCTGGGTGCCACTGATGGAACTGCTTCTACTGACATAATGTCACTTGTTGGTGTCTGCACCTGTTCAACATTGCTGGGTGCCACTGTTGGAACTGCTTCTACTGAAATAATGTCACTTGTTGCTGTCTGCACCTGCTCAACATTGCTGGGTGCCACTGATGGAACTGCTTCTACTGACATGTCACTTGTTGGTGTCTGCACCTGTTCAATATTGCTGGGTGCCACTGTTGGAACTGCTTCTACTGAAATAATGTCACATGTTGCTGTCTGCACCTGCTCAACACTGCTGGGTGCCACTGATGGAACTGCTTCCACTGAAATAATGTCACTTGTTGCTGTCGGCACCTGTTCAACATTGCTGGGTGCCACTGTTGGAGCTGTTTAAATACTGCTGATGAAATGTTATGAGACTGCTATTTGCACCTGTTGACCATTGCTGGGTGCTACTGTTGGAACTGTCAACTACTCTGAGGACTGCTACTTGTTTATTGAACTATTGAAAGGATTTTATGTGAATATTTGTATAAACTGATTTTTGTATATTTACTGTTTGTGAAATGTTATGAGACTCTTACCTACACCTATTTGACATTGCTGGTGCCATTGATTGAATAATAATTGTGTAAACTATAATGTAGAATCACATGTATGCAAGCATTTGTATTCCTTACTAGATTTTATAGATTAGGTTACTGAAGGGTCAGTGCAAAGCCTAAATTTATCTAGTTATGTCATATTTACTTATTAATATTATCTTTTATTTTTGTCTCTATCTTTTTGACGAATTTGATGGTATTTTCACAACCAATGCTGGCAAAAATACCATCAAATTCTAGCCCGTGGAGGAAGGGCATATGAAAGGTGGCTACACTGAGTCACATCGCCAGAGATCGCGCCAAAGAGTTTTATTCCGCCGCCTCCACAGGGAGTGCTTGTTCAGAAGTTGTGGTGGTTAGTGCTTTGCTGAGAGGATGTTGATAGCTGTATTATTTGAGACCATGTCGTGTGCAGTTGTTTTGATGGGCTAGACAGCAGGTGTTGTTCGAATGGAGATGTTGTAATGATCAGAGTGTATTTTTAGTCAATATATATGAAGGTAAAAAAACATTTTTTTTATTTTTTTTAAAATTTCCTAACAATGCCTCTTGGTCACAAGTTCAGTCAACAAAGCATCTGGCTTGCGTTCATGTATTAGACTGTGATTCGGGTTACTATGTGCAATTATAGTATTTCAGTTTTATTTAATTAATTCAGTGTAAATGGTATTTAAAATATCTTGTCTTATTGAGGAATAACCGTGCCAGATGTGTACGTTGAATCACACTTCCACACACAGAACAGTTACACTTGTGCTTTGTTGTTCGTAGTTTTTGTTTCGTAGCTTTTATAGTTGCTGGGGACTTACTTAATAATTGTGGTAACGGAAATTTCCTTTCATTCTTTGTTATTATTCTATGCAGTCAGATTGCGTGCTAATACTAGTCAGGGCCAAGCGGTTACGAGACTGCGTAACCGGACAGTCAGCTACTAAAATTAAAAATATTTGCATTCTATTTAATTAAGCCCCCATGCAAGGTGTCTGACATGATTATGGCCTCACGGCGGGAATTAATAGACTTTGAACGCAGAATGGTAGCTGGAGCTAGACGCATGGTACATTCCAGTTCGGAAATCGTTAGGTAATTCAATGTTCCGAGATCCACAGTGTCAACGGTGCGCCGAGAATACCAGATTTCAGGCATTACATCTCACTACGGACAACGCAGTGGCCGACAGTCTTTATTTAACGACCGAGAGCAGTGGCGTTTGCTACAGTTGTCAGTGTTGACACGCAAGCAACACTGCGTGAAATAACTGCAGAAATCAGTAAGGGACATACGACGAACGTATCCGTTAGGACACTACGGCGAAATTTGGCGTTAATGGGCAGCAGACGAGCGACGCAAGTGCCTTCGCTAACAGCACGACATCACCAGCAGCTAGCCGTATCCATTGGAACCTAGACGACCGGAGAACGTTGTCTGCTAAGATGAGTCCCGATTCCAGCTGGTAAGAGCCGATGGTAGGTTTCGAGTCTGGCGCAGACCCCACGAAACCATAGATCCAAGTTGTCAACAAGGCGCTGTGCAAGATGGTTGTGTCTCCATAATGGTGTGGGCTGTGTTTTCATGGAATGGACTGGGTCCTCTGGTCCAGCTGAACTGATCAGTGATCATTTTCAGCCATTCATGGACTTCATGCTTCCAAACAACGATAGAATTTTTATGGATGGTCTGGTCTGAAGAAGATTCTGGACGATTCGAGTGAATGATTTGGCCATCCAGATTGCCCAACATGAATCCCATCGAAAATTTATGGGACACAATCAAGACGTCCGTTCGTGCACAAGATCTTTCATCAGCAACACTTTCGCAATTGAAGGATAAGGTGCAAGAAGGAGGCAGCTCCACTTTTTGCCTCTACTGAGTTGAACATCTTATCACATACAAAAAAGCCGCTTCGTTTGGTGCAAAGTGGAGGCAGCTCCACCCGCTGGTTCCAGAGAAATCCTACAGATGGAACAGCCTGTACTCAGAGTTTGCATGAAAACGGAGGCAGCTCAGGGAGCTGCCTCTTTCTTCCCCTAAAACGACAGCAGTAAGGAGGTTATGTTATGTAGTGTTCAGCAGATTGGTGTAGACATTGTGCGTTCTCTGTGAGGGACATTTTTCATCAGGTTTAGGATATATTTTTGTAACTTCATCATCTTTTCATTTCACGGTATCTGTCAATATAAGTGAACCAGAAGAGAAAGAACTATTTAATTGTGACTCTTCAGAAAACTACGCGCCAGAGGACACATCTACTGACTCATAAGAAGATTCAAGAAACAGAGACACAGTTGGACCACTGAAGAGCAAAAAAGAATCGCACAAGGAACAATGGAAACGGAACATTAGAAAACAGCGTAAGGTTGATGGAAACCTCTACAAGAGCACGAATGGAAAAAAAACAGGCCTCGCCGGACTACAGGTAATAATTGCAGTTGCAAATACAAGTGTTTTACTGAATTCGATGTTCTACATCTACATCTACATCCACACTCCGCAAGCCACCTGACGGTGTGTGGCGGAGGGTACCTTGAGCACCTCTATCGGTTCTCCCTTCTATTCCAGTTTCATATGGTTCGTGGAAAGAAGGATTGTCGGTATGCCTCTTGTGTGGGCTCTAATCTCTCTAATTTTATCCTCATGGTCTCTTCGCGAGATATACGTAGGAGGGAGCAATATACTGCTTGACTCCTCGGTGAAGGTATGTTCTCGAAACTTCAACAAAAGCCCGTTCCACTGATGTTTATCTATCATCTCAGTAACGCTTTCGCGATTACTAACTGATCCTGTAACGAAGCGCGCTGCTCTCCATTGGAACTTCTCTATCTCTTCTATCAACCCTATCTGGTACAGATCCCACACTGCTGAGCAGTATTCAAGCAGTGGGCGAAAAAGTGTACTGTCACCTACTTCCTTTGTTTTCGGATTGCATTTCCTTAGGATTCTTCCAATGAATCTCAGTCTGGCATCTGCTTTACCGACGATTAATTTTATAAGGTCATTCCATTTTAAGTCACTTCTAATACCTACTCCCTGATAATCTATGGATTTAACTGCTTCCAGTTGCTGACCTGCAATATTGTAGCTAAATAATAAGGGATCTTTCTTTCTATGTATTCGCAACACATTACACTTGTCTACATTGAGATTCAGTTGCCATTCCCTGCACCATGCGTCAATTCGTTACAGATCCTCCTGCATTTCAGTACGATTTTCCATTGTTACAACCTCTCGATATACAACAGCATCATCCGCAAAAAGCCTCAGTGGACTTCCGATGTCATCCACAAGGTCATTTATGTATATTGTGAATAGCAACAGTCCTACGACACTCCCCTGCGCCACACCTGAAATCACTCTTACTTCGGAAGACTTCTCTCCATTGAGAATGACATGCTGCATTCTGTTATCTAGGAACTCTTCAATCCAATCATACAATTGGTCTGATAGTCCATATGCTCTTACTTTGTTCATTAAACGACTGTGGGGAACTGTATCGAACGCCTTGCGGAAGTCAAGAAACACGGCATCTACCTGGGAACCTGTGTCTATGGCCGTTTGAGTCTCATGGACGAATAGCGCGAGCTGGGTTTCACACGATCGTCTTTATCGAAACCCATGTGTAGGGAAGCAGCCTACTCACGCCATAGTAAATTCACATCAGTCTTTCCATTGTGTGCCAGCCAGTCCGTTGTAACTAGCTCTGACGTCATAAATGTTGCGCAATACTTTAAAAATCAAATAAATAACCTAAAATGTTTCTAGCATGTCAGGAGTAATACTAAATCAACATGTGTTGAATTTCAGTTCGATAACTTTAACCATTTTCGAAATTTGGACGTTTTTCTGTAAAAATCATTGGCGCAACAGAAAAGAGCTAGAGAATTAAAAATTTATATTTAGATTTCTTTTTCATAATTTAATAGAAACAGTCTTCTGGATCTCATAATTTAAGATTTTGGTTGAAATTCAATATTTTCTGGTTTTTGTCTTAAAAATTAAGGAAGCAAGATAGATTAAGTAGGCTAATAAATAAGGCTATGATGTTTATATTTAAGTAGAATGGAGATCCGCTATAACCATAAGGATGTGAGAAGTTTCATTTGAATACATATAAAACTATAGCGATAGCGTATCTCCAAAGGGCCAGTTCAGAGCTAGTCTACTGCGTGCAGTGTAATTAAATTAATTCTCTCGCCCAAAATATTTAACTTAGCCACGTCAAACTATTATGATTACTTACCTGTGTGTTGAATGCACATCTAAATTGAGAGCTTCATCGGCCATCAGCAAAAGAAGCTATGATTTATTCAATAACTTAATGTGGTGCATTATTAGCCCAGCGGCTAGTCGGGAGAGCCGATTTGATCAGGCGTTCCCTTAGCCGTCCGCACGGCGGCTTTATATATAAGAACGCTGCGCGAGGAAGCGCCAAGCAAGGCCCCAGTTCTCTCCAGACGCTGAATAGCACGCCATCTGTGTTGGGAGTCGCGTCACGTCGGTATCATTGCTACAAACAGCCTCGGATGCCGTATTAAGTTACTCGGGATACGCGTACCATTTTCGATCTTCAGTTTGCGTATTGTCGTATTTTCACGTGCCGCCGCGGGACAAACATTCTATCATTATTTAGCGTGGCGTTTGATAACCTAATCATCAAATTATGGCGAGCATTCATTGAAACATTTAATTTGGACATTTATAGTTGCATCGGCGCATTAGACTCTGAACTGCTCTGTTAGTTAGATTGTGTGGATTCTTTTGTTTTCATCTGTGACTTTCAGAATACAGAACGTTTTTTTTTCACGACCGTTTTTGATTATAAATCCCAGACAATCTCCTAATTCCTCAGAGCTATAAGCTGTAACTAAAAGTGTAGTCTCAGATCAAGTGGGCACTAGGAATTCTAATTACAGGCTTCACGTTTTGCTAATCACTTTCTGGTTGCCAATATTGTAGTTAGAGAGCCAGTGTTGAGAACAGCAAAAGACAGCATAAATAATAGGAACATTTAACAACACTTAATTCCACCCGCCGCCCCACACATGCTGATTCCTACAGACTAGATTTCTAGTCTCCAGAAAAGTCATTATACTCGAACATAATACGTGTTCCAAAATTCTACAACTGATAGACGTTAGAGATATAGATCTATAGTTCTGCACATCTGTTCGACGTCCCTTCTTGAAAACGGGGATGACCTGTGCCCTTTTCCAATCCTTTGGAACGCTACGCTCTTCTAGACACCTACGGTATATCGCTGCAAGAAGGGGGGCAAGTTCCTTCGCGTACTCTGTGTAAAATCGAACTGGTATCCCATCAGGTCCAGCAGCCTTTCCTCTTTTGAGCGATTTTAATTGTTTCTCTATCCCTCTGTCATTTATTTCGATATCTACCATTTTGTCATATGTGCGACAATCTAGAGAAGGAACTACAGTGCAGTCTTCCTCTGTGAAACAGCTTTGGAAAAAGACATTTAGTATTTCGGCCTTTAGTCTGTCATCCTCTGTTTCAGTACCATTTTGGTCACAGAGTGTCTGGACATTTTGTTTTGATCCACCTACCGCTTTGACATAAGACCAAAATTTCTTAGGATTTTCTGCCAAGTCAGTACATAGAACTTTACTTTCGAATTCATTGGCGCCTCTCGCATAGCCCTCCTCACACTACATTTCGCTTCGCGCAATTTTTGTTTGTCTGCAAGGCTTCGGCTATGTTTATGTTTGCTGTGAAGTTCCCTTTGCTTCCGCAGCAGTTTTCTAACTCAGTTGTTGGAGCAGGGCATCGTATTATTAACGCTTTTAATGGCCTAACGACGAAGCATGCCCATGATGTGTATTTGGCTAGTTGCATTAAAGGTTTACCTGTTAAAAGAAATAGGCCAAAAAGTGGAACAGGAAAGCCCAGGGCGTTTTCAAATGTTTGTACTGTTCACTGACAGCAATGCAAGAGTCTGTAAAGAAGCATTTGCGTCACTGCATCGTATGTCCAGAAAGCGAGTGGAGAACATCGCAAAGCAACTTCCTTTTCATGGAACTATCACACCAAAACCAGATGGCAGGGGAAAGCGTAATACAAGAACCAACAAAATTCCAGATGAAACTGTATAAATGGTTCATTGTCACATTAACAGTTTTCCTAGGCGAGAAACACATTACAGTCGACGAGACAATGGCAATAGACAATACTTACCTGCCGACCTCATTATCAAATAAATGCATCGTTTGCATGTAGAGAAGCACTCAGAATCTCCAATAGAATATGAGCTTTACTTTTGGTACTTCAAGACACACTTCATCATCAGAGCCGGCCGGAGTGACCGAGCGGTTCTAGGCGCTACAGTCTGGAATCGCGTGACGGTGACGGTCGCAGGTTCGAATCCTGCCTCGGGCATGGATGTGTGTGATGTCATAAAGTTAGTTAGGTTTAAGTAGTTCTAAGTTCTAAGGGACTGATGACCTCAGAAGTTAAGTCCTATAGTGCTCAGAGCCATTTTTTCAAAATAAGATTCAAGCACCCAAGACCGGACACATGTCAAAAGTGTGCCAACATCCTAAAGAACTCAGTGCCTCTTCTACCTCAGATGAGAGACGTAAGGAGGTCCAGGATGTCAAGCGTTACGAATGTATATAACAGCAAATGACAACGACATATAACTGTGTCAGTTTGTATAAAGTAGACATGGCTTAAAGCCAAAACATCTGCACTTGATAATGGCCTAAGGCCGAAATTTCAATAGTGGAAATAAATAGTTTAATAGTCACTGGCATACGCATGATGTCTTTCAAGATATTTCTTCAAAGTCGGGTGGATTCTTTTTATCAAGACATTAAAGACAAGACGGCACTTGCACAACGTAATACTGACACCGAGGTGTTATGCTTCGACTGCCAACAAAATTTGTCCCGTGTGAGTGTACAAGCTGTGTAGGGAGATTAGAGCGGCAGTTTCACGCGGCAGAGCACATGGTTGGCGGTTGCTATGGGACCATGGCGAGCAATTAGCATTTACGCAGCCTTGGAAAACCCGAGTAGGGAGCTAGGCAGGAGGGCATATGGTGTGTTTGAGAACTTGAAGGAATTTATATTCCAGAGAAAAATTGATAAAAACAAAACTAAGAGTGACACAGACAAGCGAGTTGGGACTCATGTACAGAAAAATATGTAAAGCTAAATTATCTGCAAGCCCCACTAAATACACACATCAAAAAAAAATTGTATCACCTCAATTCTGAGAGTTATGGAACCTGTACAGAAAATTGGAATAGAGATCAACATAAACATCATTGCTCATGAAAACCACGCATTGCATGTTGTACCACCATACAGCGAGACCTTCAGAGGTGGTGGTCCAGATTGCTGTACACACCAGTACCTCTAATATCCAGTAGCACATCCTCTTCCATTGATACACGCCTGTATTCGTCGTGGCACACTATCCACAAGATCATCAAGGCACTGTTGGTCCAGACTGTCCCACTCCTCAATGGCGATTTGGCGTAGATCCCTCAGAGTCTTTGGTGGGTCACGTCGTCCATAAACAGCCCTTTTCAATCTATCCCAGGCATATTGGATAGGGTTCATGTCTGGAGAACATGCTGGCCACTCTAGTCGAGCGATGTAATTATCCTGAAGGAAGTCGTTCACAAGATGTACACGATGGGGGCGCGAATGTCGTCCATGAAGACGAATGCCTCGCCAATATGCTGCCGATATGGTTGCACTATCGGTCAGAGGATGGCATTCACATATCGTACAGCCACTGCGGGCCTTCCATGACCACCAGTGGCATACGTTGGCCCCACATAATGCCACCCCAAAACAGAAGGGAACCTCCTCCTTGCTGCGCTCGCTGGACAGTGTGTATACGGCGTTCAACCTGACCAGGTTGCCACCAAACACGTCTCCAATGATTGACGGGTTCAAGGCGCATGCGACACTCATCGGGGAAGAGAACGTGATGCCAATCCTGAGCAGTCCATTCGGCATGTTGCTGGGCCCATATGTACTGCACTGCACGGTGACGTAGTTGCAAAGATGGACCTCGCCGTGGACATTTGGAGTGACGTTGCATATCATGGAGCCTATTTCGCACAGTTTTAGTCATAACACGGCGCCCTGTGGCAGCACGAGAAGCATTATTCAACATAGTGGTGTTACTGTCAGGGTTCCTCCGAGCCATAATCCGTAGGTAGCGGTCATCCACTTGGGCGGCCTGAGCGAGGCAATCATCGACTGTTCCTGTCTCTCTGTACCCCTCTATGTCCAAACAACATTGCTTTGGTTCACTCTGAGACGCCTGGACACTTCACTTGTTGAGAGCCCACCTGGCACAAAGTAACAATGCGGAAGCGATCGAACCGCGGTATTGATCGTCTAGGCATGGTTGAACTACAGACAGCACGAGCAGTGTACCTCCTTCCTGGTGGAATGACTGAAACTGATCGGCTGCCGGACCCTCTGTTCGTGCATAGTTGTTTACATCTTTGGGCAGGTTTAGTAACATCTCTGAACAGTCAAAGGGACTGTGTCTGTGATACAATGTCCACAATCAACGTTTATCTTCAGGAGTTCTGGGAACTAGGGTGATGCAAAACTTTTTTTGATGTGTGTATATAATAGTTTAAAAGTTCTTGTTGTCTTAAAAATTGTAAATTTATGAACGTTCAAAAGCTAATATCTCGGCAATGCTTTGGGCGATTAATATGAACAAAGTGTTTAAGGATGCAGTTAGTAGAGTTGCATCGAGAAATCATAGCCAATTTATGAGAATATGTACCACCTTTGAACGAGAGGTCGGAATATGGGATTCGACTGAGAGAAACTGTGGTTTTGGTACTAAATAAATTTAAAGAGATGAAACTAGCGGCAGCATTCTAAAGCTTAAAGAGGTACGTGAATAATTAAGTATGTATTTTTGTTTGTTTATTTATGTTTAGTACCAAATATCTGGGAAAAGCAAAATCACGTCACGAGAACATTATTTTTGAAAAAACGGCGGCAGATAAAAAAATTGGACTTTAGATTGTTATTGCCCGGAAAATTTCCACATTTTTCAATGCATCATATGTGCTTTTGTGTTTATTTCAGAATATTCGTAATTTTTTTGTCAAACATTGTTTTGAGTTAGGCAGTCGTTTCGAGGGTGCATTGGGCGGCCTTCTTTGATGAGAGCCGGATGTGCCGCTCATCTGGGGGGTAGTAGTGGGTTGGTAGCCATGTTCGAAAATGATCAAGTTGAGCGCAATGTAGTGGTTTAGGTCAGCAGACAACAGTGTATTTTGTGAACTATGAACAGACTGTCGAGTGCCGTGATCGCAACATACGAATTTTATAGTGAAGTGTTGTAGCATCAGTTATTAACGGCCGCCCTTAGGTAAAAGGCCCTCAGACTGCATTTTAAGTGTTTAGTCAATATATGAAGACTATTCGTGAAAAAATAGAAATAAACTACTTCAATATTTTTTTAAAATTTCACCGCAATACCTGCCTGCATTGTTTTTTATATTTTATTTCAGCTTGAAAATTGATTTTACGACAGGTGTGAGCTGGCATCCTATGACTAAAAACGTAGCCAACCATTGAGACCAGCCACATCTCTGGGCCGCTCAATCAAGCTGAGTGTTGAGTGTAACAAATCTATATATTTTCCTGCCATTGAAAGTGGGGGCTCGGTCTAACTAGTTCCTTCTGGGGACGCATTTTATAAATGCCAGTTGTGGGGCAATAGCTTTGCGATTTCGTCCGGTGAGACTGGAAAACCTCATTTTTATCTCTATGATGAAACCATCGGAGAAAAGACGCCCAGTGAGCCAAAAAGTTTTATACATCACTACATCATTCACGTTATAACAGATGATGCCAAAATACTTACCTATTTTCCAATAACTGTTCAAAATGGTTCAAATGGCTCTGAGCACTATGGGACTTAACATCTGAGGTCATCAGTCCCCTAGAACTTAGAACTACTTAAACCTAACTAACCTAAGGACATCACACACATCCATGCCCGAGTCAGGATTCGAACCTGCGACTGTAGCGGTCGCGCGGTTCCAGACTGAAGCGCCTAGAACCGCTTGGCCACACTGGCCGGCCCCATAACTGTGTCTGACAAAATAAAAATCATTAGTTAACGCAGTACCTGTTTTACCTTGTGCAAAGTGGTCGCTTTACGAAGATCGTTCATCGATTCCCAGAAGCGGGTCACAGCTTTATGCCATGCAACAGAGTCTTCGGTAATATAGAAAAGCGTTTGAGGAAGACTGAACGAGTTTTTCTTCCAGTCGACTATGCTCGCGTTATCAGAAGAACCAGCCCCAAATTTCATGTCACTGAAGTGGACCACACACTTAACAAATTTCTCGAGCAGCGCCTATGCCTTTGAAACATCGATTAAATTCAAAAACCAGGTCATTAAAATGGTGTGTCAGGTCGACACGAAAGAGCATTTCCAACAACTCAAAGTCACGCATACTCCACCACGGCTCAAAATTGGTTTAAGCGATTCGAAGACAGCAATTTCGACCCCAAAGTCACGCATATTCCACCACGAATTTCCCGATCGGAATCAAACAATGAATACGGAACTTTGCGTCCAACAAATACAACGACTCAACAACGCTATCCAGTAAAAACGACCTGATCGGCGACAAGCCGTTCTTCTGCAACACGTCAGTTCCGTCACGTTACCAAGAAAGCCATTCAAACGCTTGGCTGGGAAGTGCTGCCACATCCTTCGTATTCTTCCGATTTGGCGCCTTCGGATTTCCATCTGGTCAGATCCCTCTCGAACGCAATGGGTGGCGTCTTGCTCAGTAACGACATGGAATTCAAGTCTTGCCTGGATGATATCTTTGAGTGGAAACCAGATGATTTCTACCATCGAGGTAGTGAACGGCTTGTTGAACGTAGGGAAGAAGCTGTAAACAACAATGAATAATGTGTTATTGATTAATTTGTTGTTAATTTATTGTTTATTTTCATGGAAATCTAAACTACAATAATAAAAAAACTGCAGAACTTATGGGCCAGCCAATATAAGGACATGAAACGCTAAAAGTAAGATATGATTTTTGCTATTTGGGCAGGAAAATAACTGACAGTGACAGAAATAGAGAGGATATGTACAGTGATTTATTTATTTGACCAAGAAAATACTAGTTGTTGCAACAATCAACACGAAAACAGCTTTGATTTCGCTCTACGCACACCACCACTGCAATATTAGCCATTCCTTAATGTCTCAGGATATATTCTGTCAGCCAATCGCATTTTCTAGTTTTTTTTAGTTTCTCTTCACTCGATTCCGTACATCTTCATTGGTTGTCCTATTTACCCATCTCATCAACGCCACGCTTCAAAAGATTCCGTACTCTTTTTTCCGTACTGTTTATCGTTGATATTTTACTTGTCCATATAAATAAAATAAAAAATATTTTTAACACTGCACCAACTACAGAGGAATCGCCTTCCTGAACGTCCACTGGAGGGGATCCAGCCGTTTGCAGAAGAAGTGGTTGGTGGGTTTCGGACAGGGCCGTTCGACTGTGACAACATCTATGTAGTGCGACAGCTCACCAAGATGAAAAGAAAATTGGCGAAAAATTTCGTGTCTCTTCATATCTTTTAAGTAGGCATACAACTGTAGCCACATTGTACGCAGAACAAATTGCCTAACCGAGTTTGGAATACCCAAGAAACTCGCCAGCCTAGTTCGAATTTGCCTCACTGATTCAAAAAACAAAGTGAAAATCGGGAACCAAGCCACAGAGAGTTTTTTACGTAAACACAGGTTTGAGAAAAGAAGATGGCGTGCACCAGTATTACTCAGTCTGGCGCTCGAAAGGATAACGAGCATAGCTTTCCACAAGAACTTCGAGGGCATCGAGGTAGATGGTAAGAAAATCACACATCTCGTATTGCCAACAACGTGGCCATGTTGTCCAAATCTATGGAAGAATGCAGATGAGCGACAGCATGGAGGCGGCAACGGGCAAGCTCGGTCTCCTCGTGAATGAATCGAAGACCAGGTATCTGGTGATGAGCAGGACTCATGCCTTTTCAAGAGACTCACTCCAACCTCTGATAGTCGTAACCTGCAAAAGGGTTCATAATTTCTAATATCCGCGGTTAACCTTTACAGAGGTCACTTCATGTAAGACAGAAGTCAAAGGGAGGATCCAAGCCGCAAACTGGTCTACTTAGGTCTGAGTCAACTTTTTAAATCACGCACTCTCTCAAGGAATTTCAAACTCTAGCTGTACAAAACACCGATCCAACCCATTTGGCTACATGGCTGTGAAACTTGGAGTATCCGGCAAAAATATTTTCTCGTTTTCGAGAGGAAAGTCTTAAGAAAGAGCTATGGGCCACTACAAAATATGATCACTGTGGAATGGAGGACCTGGCATAATTGTGGGCTGGATGAAATCTAATACAGACCAAATATTGTAGGCCTGATGGGAACCAAACAGCTTGTATGAGCAGGGCATGCCCCCGGAAGAAGACTGCTGGGCAGACCAAAGAAAAGGTGGAGGGATGGAATCCACGACGACATGCTGCAGATCGGCCTAGGGGGTGATTAGTGTCAGAATGCAATATCCATTCAAAGACGAACCTCGTATCTGTGCGCGGTTCTCCGGGTCTGATGACGCAAAGTAAAGAAGTAACACTTCAATGTAGTTTCGATGTAAAGGCATTTCTCTTTGTCAAAGCTTTCCCTGCTGCTGTACTTTTACCAGAAGCCAAATACGATGTTTATAAACACGGCGTTTTGACGCTCAGAACGTGACTCGTGCAATGTCCATAGGTAGCTGCTTCGAGTTATTATGTTTACGATTCTCTGTCAGCACAACACACATTTACATAGCGCTTCAGATCAGTATTGCTGTCCAACAGCGACGTTCACAGCAATTGCACTTCAGAGTTTGTTCGATGCGCGTGGTTTAAATTTTTTTACATTCTTCTTGTTGGAAGTTAGCAAGAACTGTTATTTACTTAATGTCTTTCTTTTCGTCCTTTGTAGGACCAGGTTTACTAGAATGTATCGTGGCCGTTACAGCATCGTTATGGGGTTGTAGACTCGTCTTGGGGCTTGCGATGTACTCAATAGCCCTGTTCAGGGAGCGAAGACAAGCGAACGAACGTTCGTACACAATTCGCCAGTGTTCACTATCTATCCCATGTACCTGTGGATAAGCGTTCAAACTAGGCGGAACGGAAGAGAACGAGAATAGCGTTCCTAACGCAACAAACACTGTACTATTGTTCTTTTTGGCATTGAAAATCGACTCGAGCCAACGCCAGTTATAGCTGCGATGTAGAACTGTGATATTCTTACAGGATTGTTTTGGACTGAGAGCGGGTTGTTTATTATGAAACAAGCAAAATGCTATAGGAATTTTTACACAAGCTTGAAACTTGTAGTGGTAGTACACTTATAACTGAATTGCAGCCTTTCTTACCGTTATTCCAAACCTTCCATGTGTGTCGGTTGTCGCTTTCAGCTCGCTTTTGTTTTTCGGGGAGGAATGTAAAATTAGGATACTAATTACAAACGAGAAACATAACCTAAGGAAAGGCTAGCATTTACACTCCTGCTGCTAGCAATTGGAGATAGTTACTTTATTACGTAATTCTTTCCCATTTCAACGGATATTATATACGAAGCACCCAAAGATTTTATTAAAGTCTGTGTAAGGAAACTAACGACGACACAGGTGATGAAGGAAAGCGATTTTATACATTTTTAAAACGTTTTTCATAATCTTTTACTTATCTTGATCGCAAAAATTGCTACTTTACAATGTATTACTAGTTTCGGCTGCTGAACAACAATCCTCAGATCGCTTGTGGTAGAGACACTGCGTTAAATACACCGTAGGTTTGAACTAAATATTCCTGTAATTTTGTAATCCTTTAGTAAAAATGTTCACATTAAAGATTAAATAAAATATAAATCCACTGATCATGGCACAGAAGTGCTGAAACATGTTTGGGAACTTGGAAACGGTGTTTTACGTAACTGGCGGACCTCACATCCAACAATTAGAACACCACCATCTGAAATCATTGGCCTTTCTTGTAGCATGCTCGTTTAATGAGCTAAGTTTCATTACTCTGCTGGTTATACCAAGGAAGTTATAGAGTGCGTCTTTGAAACACGGTATTTAAAAAGTGAGGCTTTTGTGTTGTCAACATATATTGCCGGCCTGGTCACGTGTTCTCGGGGCGTCGTGTGTTTGTCCGTATAGCGCCCTGTATATTTCGAATGTTACTACATCCCTAGTACAGACGGATTCTTTTCGTACGTGTCGTGGGTTATTTATATATGTTGCGCAGACATTTTAGCAGTATCCATTTGATACCGGGAATAAACCAGCTACGTAACTTTTAAGGGCAAGTGATATTGCACTCTGCTTCTTTGCGACAGGTGTCACAGTTCAGATGCACTCGATTTTTGGTAGTTTTCGGTATAGTACAGCACTTTATAGTATTTCAGAGCCTGACCTACATTTTTGCAGCAATAGTCTTGCAAAATGACTTGACAGTACGCTAGTACTTTCGCAAGTGTCCGAAAAATACCGAATTTGCCACACGTTAACGATTATATCCCTACTAATTCGTCCTTTTTTCTGCTATTTCTGCGTATTTATTTTCTCGTTTCTGCGACCTAAAGCACAATTTTTCTTACTGGTGACACTTTGAAGTGTTTATTTAACGTATTTTACGTACTTGCTCCCAGTTTATTAAATAAATAGTAGACTGAGTAAGAAGGGGAAAAAAAGGCGATCGTAGAATAAATGTACTGTAAAGCAAGTACAGTTGGTCATGTGACAGTCAACCCATATAACACCATTACGCTTCTTAATCAAATGGCGAAGAAAATAAATTGAAGGCAAAATACACCAAAGAAGATGAATGTGTACTTTGATTAGCTACACTATTGTGTTTTTTTATTTGATTTGTGCAGAAAATGTATTTAAGCTGAATGCAGAAATTGGTAGTAGGTGCTGTGGAAAATTAAAAATAGTTGGTATAGCATCTACCTTCAGCCACACACGTCCAAATTCTTCTCTGTCTAAACATTCCTCTTCAAAGTGTTTTGAACATACTTTGGAATATTTTGTGGGGACAAAATTACTCCTCCTTATTTTCTGGAGTCACATCTTTACTCGTTGTTCATCCTTCGGGAAACTAAAATATAAATCACACATATTCATTCTCCATGTCCTAGACACACTTAACATGGTCTCCTACTGTAACTTTATAGTAAACAAAAAGGTTTGGACACACATATTATACGAAGAAAATTACAGACTCCCGCGCTATTGAATTTATCTTTCTCCCGTCTTTCAAATCTATATACATAATCGATAAGTCACTGATAAATGCATGGAGAATAGTATTTGCTGAAACAACTAACCATTCCCTTTCCTGTTCCACTAGCAAATTTACGAGAGGAAGCGATTGTTTCTAAGTTTTTGTAAGAGCCGTAATACCTATTATATAGTCATAAAATCGTAGAAAAACAGGTCTGCAGAATCAAGCCTTTATTATAATGCGTCTCGAAATTTTTAAACATAGTACCCATGAAAAGTTACTATCCCTCCTTTCACACATTTTTCTTTGCATCTGTAGCGACAACAATAATTCACCATCACTATTACACTATCAACAAACGGTGAAAACACAACAAAAACTCTTGATATTATAAACTTCAAACTCTGCGGAAAGCACACACGCACAGCGAAGTCCCGAAAACACGTGACAACCCTGGTTTAATGTTGCCAACGTGTGCAGAACGCAATGCTCACTCCAGAGGTATTTACTCTATGGTTTCGGCACATACAGTAGGCCATTCTCAGATTGATTGCACCATTTTCTGGAGCTGTCGACTTGCTGAGCAGCTGCGCGTTGTCAAGCAGTTATGCTGTTGACAACACGCAGCTGTTCAGCAGGTCGTTAAATCCAGAAAATCGTGCTATCAGTCTGAGGATGGCTTACTGTATGTGAGCAGCTATCGGCCTGACAACATACAGCGGCTCAGAAAGTCGCCATCTCCAGCAAATGGTGCAACCAGTCTGAACATGGCCTTATGTATGTGCCGAAACCGGCCATTTTAAATAAATGATATTTGCGATCGTGACTGTTTCTTCTTAAGTAACGATTCCGTTGATCCGTGGTCCTATCTCGATGATCCTGTTCCCAATTCCCAATGTAATCAGAACTGACGATGTTGTTGGGTCAACATGGGAACACGTAGGGGTCCTTTGCTGAGGACTACCATGTTCAACACTGTGCGCTAAACGGTGTGCACCAAAGCACTTGTACCTGCACCAGCGCTGTACTCTGACGCCAGGTCTGCCACAAATCGCCGCATATCCTGCTTTAGAGGGCGGGCCATCCTCCAATCCTCATGTTCTCTGATGAGGTAAGGACGGCCAACTTCTTGTCGCATACTCATGGTTTCAGCATTCTTCAGCCAGTTTCCATAAATGCTCCCAACAGTAGTACGCCAACAGCTGACCAGATTCGCGAGATGCTTGCTCCCAGGCATTGGGCCACAACAATCAGGCTTTCGTCAAAGTTGCTTAAGTCGGTAGATTTCCTTATTTGCGCCACTTATCGTCGCTAGAATGATTCCCCATTCGTCTCTGCTCCACTCATATACTTCTCTTACCGCATCAGGTGCCCTCAGCGCCACCAAGCAGCTTACAGCCTCGCGGTGGACAGGGGTCATAATGTTTTGGATCATCAGTGCATATAGACACAATGCCGTTGAATGATCCGAAGATGGTTACTTAGTAACCGAAACCACAGTCGATTGCATCAAAAATTTTTGGGATCAAGACAGTTAAATGATGCTGTAAATCTTTTTAATTTTTTTAAATAACAGTACGAGTAATGTAATGTCAAACACACATACCAACTGTCACATAGGGTTCCTGACAAAATCTGCTATGTAGTATGTAGGAGGGGGAGAGGGGGGGATAGCGTGATTGCGGGAAGAGCCAGTTTTATTCTTTCGGTTATTATAACAAAAGTTCCTAAAATAAAAGTGACGTGTCTGTGATGTAATCACAGCTACCCTGAAAGCAAACCACGAGAATAATGAGGTGTTTCAATTTTTTTATCTTAGATTAATCAGTAGAATAGATACATATTTGAGTTTGTTTTCTTTTGGATAAATTTATTCTGCTTTTTCCTTTTAATAAAAATAAATAATAAAGCATGTGCGTTTTTACTCAGTTCCCGCTTGACAGAGGAGCTATAATTAATTTATCGTCTTCCAAGTCCTCTGTAGGACATTTGAGTCCTTCAGCAATTTTTTACCAAACATATTTCTTTTTGGTTGGTGTTTCCTGTGTGGAACTCTTGGATTCTAGAAGGATTTATGATATGTACATGGTTCTATCAGCAGCATTACTTTCTGTTCTGAACACTTTATGGCACACGCAACTCATGTCAAGAATGGAACCACAGTAGATCGTGCACAGCGCTCTGTGCTGCGAACGTCGAAGCGGAGCATGCCACGTTTTCTCATGGTTCTCTGAAATACCGACAACCAGCAGAACGCGAGTAATCACCTGTGAATGTGAACCAAACACAACTGAATGTTATTTTTCCACCAACCCTCGGATGTGTATCAGGGACAGAAATATTTCTTCTCATATAATCGTAAAGGCATTCTTTAGCTTTTTGCTGCTCCACGGTCATCATTTAGTCAATAGGTTTTAATTGTGTCATCGAGTCGGTTTGAAGAGTATCACCCGAAATATTGGAATAAGAAATATTGCTGTGTCGCATGTACGCCCAGAAGATGATGTAATATTCCATCCTCCACAAAAAATTGAAAAATATATAACCAAAAGTTTTCTCATGCTCGCCTACCATTTACAGCGGAATGAATGTTAGTTGACTGATGGTTCGTCTGTGTTCACTCCACTGTAAAGCAATCTTTAATCCTCGAGCAACGATCTCTTCTCTGTAGAGGTACGGGCAACTACTGAGGAGAAAGAACTTGCAGACAGGTCAAATGTTGGCCATGTCATGGCTCCTGTTAGGGAACCTGCGTCACGAAAGGATAACTACTCTTTAACGTGCACTTGGCGTCTATCGTGGGAGCAATTGTGCACCAGATGGCCAACCATGGAAGCAACGCAGAGAACAGGATGCAGTTAGCTGTAAATTGCATCTTACGTTGAGGCAAACAACTTCACGATACCGTTCCCGGTCCTTTCTGGAGTGGTGTAGATAGCTAATCTCACTAACAGTAAAGCACTGCATCCGCGTGAGTAGCGCTCGGCTACGTCACTCTCTATGCACGCACACGCGGAATCATGCGACTGGTTTTCACCCACTGTGAGCTATAAAGCACAAAGCAGCCGCAGTGTTAAGCAGACAATGTAGACAGCCACCTGACAGTCACAGATGTTGGAGCATACGAAAAATAAATTTGCAATATTCTTAGGCAATCAGATTTTCATGAAAATGTCGTTAGTAAAAATTTACGAACATCGGAGAAAAGCTCCATACCAACAAGGAAGTACCGATGCCGTGCTCCATTGTCGGAGACGAGGCATTTGGAATATCTGAAAATTTAATGCGTCCTTATGTAGGAAGGAGTTTAACAAACAATAAAGGAACCTTCAAAAACCGACTGTCTCGGACTGGAGATTTATACACTGAAGCGCCAAAGAAACTGGTATAGGCATGCGTATTCAAAAATGGTTCAAATGGCTCTGAGTACTATGGGACTTAACATCTGTGGTCATTAGTCCTCTAGAACTACTTAAAAGTAACTAACCTAAGGACAGTACACACATCCATACCCGAGGCAGGATTCGAACCTGCGAGTGGAGCGGTCACGCGGTTCCAGACTGAAGCGCCTATACCGCACGGCCACACCGGCCGGCATGCGTATACAAATACAGATATATGTAACCAGGCAGATGACGGCGCTGCGGTCAGCAACGCCTATATAAGATAACAAGTGTCTGGCGCAGTTGTTAGATCGGTTACTGCTGCTACAATGGCAGGTTATCAAGAGTTACGTGAGTTTGAAAGTGATGCTATAGTCGGCGCAGGCGCGATGGGACACAGCATCTCCGATGTAACGATGAAGGGGGGATTTTCCCGTACGACAATTTCACGAGTGTACCGTGAATATCAGGAATCCGGTAAAACATCAAATCTCCGACATCGCTGTGGCCGGAAAAACATCCTGCAAGAACGGGACTAACGACGACTGAAGAGAATCGTCCAATGTGACAGAAGTGCGGCCCTTCCGCAAAATGCAGCAGATTTCAGTGCTAGGCCATCAACAAGTGTCAGCGTACGAACCGTTCAACGAAACATCACGATATGGACTTTCGGAGCCGAAGGCCCACTCATATACCGTTGAGGACTGCACGACACAAAGTTTTACGCCTCGCCTGGGTCCATCATCACCGACATTAGACAGTTGATGAGCGGATACATATTGCCTGGTCGGACGAGTCTCGTTTCAAATTGCATCGAGCTGATGGACTTCTACAGGTATTAAGTCAACGTCATGAATCCATGGATCCTCCATGTCGGCAGGGGACTGTTCTAGCTTGTGGAGACTCGGTAATCGTACACGATATTAGGTAGGTGTACGAGTTTCTTTGCCTCTTCTTTTGGCACTCTGGCAAATAAATGGAAAATGTAGAATTTTTCATCTCCCAATGTATGTTCAAGAAGACTTTTCAGTTGCCATAATAAATGCATGCTCTGTTTTACAAAATATCGTGTCAGAAAGACCTATAAATTTGGATACACGTACGCCCCTTGAGAACTGGAAATTCTCCCAGGTCCTACAAGCTGTCGACGGTCATGTCGAATTTTGTTTCGCCATGCAACCAAGGTCTGCTAGCTTCGACAAGTACACGGAGGGTTAAGGCAGTCACGTACACCGAAGCGCCAAAGAAAGTGGTATAGGAATGCGTATTCAAATACAGAGATATGTAAACAAACAGAAGACGGCGTTGCGGTCGGCAACGCCTATATAAGATAACAAGTGTCTGGCGCAGTTGTTAAATTGGTTAGTGCTGCTACAATGGCACGTTATCACGATTTAAGTGAGTTTGAACGTGGTGTTATAGCCGGCGCACGAGCGATGAGACACGGCATCTCCGAAGTAACGATGAAGTGTGGATTCTCCCGTACGGCCATTTCACAAGTGTGCCGTGAATATTAGGAATCCGATAAAACGTCAAATCCCCGACATCGCTGCGGCCGGAAAAAGACCCTGCAAGAACGGGACCAACGACGACTGAAGAGAATCGTTCAACGTGACAGAACTGCAACCCGTCGGCAAACTGCTGCAGATTTCAATGTTGGGCCATCAACAAGTGCCAGCGTGCTAACTACTCAACGAAACATCATGGTTATGGGCTTTCTGAGCAGAAGGCCCACTTGTGTAACCTTGATGACTGCACGACACAAAGACTTACGCCTCGCCTGGGGCCGACATCGGACTGCTGATGAGTGGAAACATGTTGCTTGGTCGGAAGAGTCTCGTTTCAAATTGTATCGAGCGGATGGACGCGTACTGATTTTGAGACAACCTCATGGATCCATGGACCCTACATGTCAGCGGGCGACTGTTCAAGTTGGTGGAGACTCTGTAATCGTGTGGGGCGTGTGCATTTAGAGTGATTGGGACCCATCATAGGTCTAGATACGACTGTGGTAGGTGACACGTACGTAAGCATCCTGTCAGATCACCTGCATCCATTCATGTCCGTTGTGCATTTCGACGGGCTTGGACAATTGCAGCAGGATATGTGTAAGTGAGTGCAGGCGCATGCAGTCGAGTGCGGGATACGCGGACAGGCCATGTGGTTGCAGGGCTCTGTAGAGGTGCCGATTTGCAGAATCGTTCCGTGGGCTGATCATACGCCCCTGGAAAGGAAACGAACGAAAGGCCTGAATGCCTAAACCAGAGCCTTCGTCTATTCTGTGAGATGCTCGTCATCCGTTTCCTTGGCTTACACTACTGGGTGGACTCCTGTAAAGTCGCCCAGCTTAAGTCAGGTGTACAATACGTGCTAGAAGCAACCATGAGAGTAACTGAGAAACGCTTTTTTTAAAAAAAAAAAAAAATTGGGTCTACTCCTGTGCTTAACATCCAACAAGCAGAATGTATACTTTTGCAGATATACTAGCGTTATAATAATTTCCATTAGAGAGAAGGCAACGGGACAGATTGTTAATAATGTTTTTCAAAGAATTAGTGAGTAGTTCTCTGAAAATACACGCTTCCTAAATTGTGAGAAAACACACTACATTCAATTCTGTACAATAAATAGTCATACCAACAATCGATCTAGCTCATGAACAGGATCGGTAAATACGGTAGAACGCTCCAAATTTTTGGATGTAAGTATTGATGGGAACTTGAACTGGAGGAAGCGTATTACTAAGGTTCCACTCAGTAATGTCTCATGGAATAATTTTTTGGGGTAGCTCAGGAAGAAAGTACTGATAACTCAACATTGAGCAAGAAGAATAATTTATAGTGTTCACCTGCTTTCGTCATGTAGGTACCTCATCAAGGAGTTTGGCATTTTAACTGCACCATTACAGTACATATATTCGTTAATGAAATTCATCATAAGTAATCCATCACAATAGGAGAAGAATAGTGATATCCATACCTAAAACACTGGAGGAAACAAATGACCTTTGTTACCATTATTAAAGCTGTCAGTGGCTCAGAAAGGAGTTCAGTGTCTGAAAGGCACCAAAGAAAGTTTTAAATCAAACCTAATACCATTTCTCTGGATAACTCCGTCTATTCCACGGACGAATTTCTATTTGACACCGGTAGTTTGTAAAAAGAAAGAAAACTGATTTCTAAGTGTAGTGGCATAAATAGGGCTAAAACAATGTCTTTATTAATATTAAATTAATCACGTATGATGTACACCTGTAAAGTGACTCATTCCACATAATGTCGACAAAAGAATCGTTAAAACGGTGTCTGGAACGTATAACTAACTAACTAACATAATATTAAGCAATTCCTGTAACTGCTTCTACATCTAATAGGACGCAAGCCAGCTGACGTTCAGTGTCGTTGAGGGCACTCTGCGTAGTACTGTCGCTTTTCCCTTCTCCTTTTCCAGTCGCGAATGGACAGCGGGAAGAACGACTGTCAGTAAGACTCTGTGTGAGCTCGGATCTCTCTTATTATACGTTCCTGGTATTTCCGCGAGATATACCTTGGACGTAACCATTGATTCAGTCTTCTAGGAAGGTACACTCTCGTCACGTTTAACTTTAAACTACATCGTGATGGAAGAACTTCACTTTCAGCGTCTGCCACTGCAGTCGACTAAGCATCACCGTGTCGCTATCACGCTTTCTAAATGAACCTGTATCTAAATACGCTGTTCTTCCTTAAATCTTCTCTATTTCCTCTATCACCCTGTCTGGTACGTATCGAAGATTGACGACCGATATTCGAATATTGGTCAAGCAACGTTTTTGCAAGCTACTTTCTTTTTGGGTGGCCTACGCTCTATGAGGATTCTCCCAATGAATCTCACTCTGGCGTCTGCTGAACTTAAGGTTAAACGTTACATTTGCTTATGTTGACGATCAATGGACAATTGCCGCACCAAGCGTCGACCCTCTGCAGGTGTCCTTGCATTGCGCTACAATTTTCGTATATATATATATATATATATATATATATATATATATATATATATATATATATATCAAAACAAGTTTTTGCATCACTTCGTTTCCGGGAGTTCCACAGCCTGTACAGAAAATTGGAATAGAGATCAACATAAACATCATTCCCGCCCTTTTTATTGCTCATGAAAACCACACATTGCATGTTGTACCACCATACAGCGAGACCTTCATAGGTGGTGGTCCAGATTGCTCACGTCTTCTTGCATTGATGCATGCCTGTATTCGTCACGGCATACTATTCTCAAGGCACTGTTTGTCCAGATTGTCCCACTCCTCAACAGCGATTCGGCGTAGATCTCTCAGAGTGGTTGTTGGGTCAAGTCTACATTAAACAACCCTTTTCAATCCATTCCAGGCATGTTCGATAGGGTTCATGTCTGGAGAACATGCTGGCCACTCTAGTCGAGCGATGTCGTTATCCTGAAGGAAGTCATTCACAAGATGTGTACGATGGGGGCGTGAATTGTAGTCCGTGAAGCCGAATGCCTCGCCAGTATGCTGCCGATATGGTTGCACTATCGGTCGGAGGATGGCATTCACGTACCGTACAGCCGTTACGGCGCCTTCCATGACCACCAGTGGCGTACGTCAGCCCCACATAATGCCACCCCAAAGCAGAAGGGAACCTCCATCTTGCTGCACTCTCTGGACAGTGTGTCTAAGGCCTTCAACATGACGGCGTTGCCTCCAAACACGTCTCCGACGACTGTCTGGTTGAAGGCATATGCGAAACTCGTCAGTGAAGAGAACGGGATGCCAATCCTGAGAAGTCCATTCGGCCTGTTGTTGGGCCCATCTGTACCGCGCTGCATGGTGTCGTGGTTGCAAAGATGGACCTCGCCATGGACGTCTGAGGTGAAGTTGCACATCATGCAACGTATTTCGCACAGTTTGAGTCGTAACACGACGTCCTGTGGCTACCGAAAAGCATTGTTCAACTTGGTGGCGTTGCTGTCAGGGTTCCTCCGAGCCATAATCGGTAGGTAGTGGTCATCCACTGCACTAGTAGACCTAGGACGGCGTGAACGAGGCATGTCATGGACAGTTCCTGTCTCTCTATATCTCCTCCATGTCCGAACAACTTCGCTTTGGTTCACTCCGAGTCGCCTGGATACGTCCCTTTTTGAAAGCCCTTCCTGGCACAAAGTAGCAATGCGGACGCAATCGAACCGTGGTATTGACAGTCTAGGCATGGTTGAACTACAGACAACACGAGCTGGTGTTTCTGGTGGAATGACTGGAACAGATCGGCTGTCGAACGCCCTCCGTCTAATAGACGCTGCTCATGCATGGTTGTTTACACCTTTCGGTGGGTTTAGTGACATCTCTAAACAGTCAAAGCGACTGTGTCAGTGAAACAATATCCACAATAAACGCCTGTCTTCAGGAGTTCTGGGAACCGGGGTGATGCAAAACTTTTTTTGATATACACTACTGGCCATTAAAATTGCTACACCAATAAGAAATGCAGATTATAAACGGGTATTCATTCGACAAATATATTATACTAGAACTGACATGTGATTACATTTTCACGGAATTTGGGTGCATAGATCCTGAGAAATCGGTACCCAGAACAACCACCTCTGGCCTAATAATGGCCTGATACGCCTGGGCATTGAGTCAAACAGAGCTTGGATGGCGTGTACAGGTACAGCTGCCCATGCAGCTTCAACACGACACCACAGTTCATCAAGAGTAGTGACTGGCGTATTGTAACGAGCCAGATGCTCGGCCACCATTGCCCAGACGTTTTCAATTGGTGAGAGATCTGGAGAATGTGCTGGCGAGGGCAGTAGTCGAAAATTTTCTGTATCCAGAAAGGCCCGTACAGGACCTGCAACATGCGGTCACGCATTATTCTGCTGAAATGTAGGGTTTCGCAGGGATAGAATGAAGGGTAGAGCCACAGGTCGTAACACATCTGAAATGTGGGAACAATACGTGACCGAGACGTGTAACCAATGGCACCCCATACCATCACGCCGGGTGATACGTCAGTATGGCGAAGACGAATACACGCTTCCAATATGCGTTCACCGCGATGTCGCCAAACACGGATGCGACCATCATGATGCTGTAAACAGAACCTGGATTCATCCGAAAAAATGACGTTTTGCCATTCGTGCACCCAGGTTCGTCGTTGAGTACACCATCGCAGGCGCTCCTCTCTGTGATGCAGCGTCAAGGGTAACCGCAGCCATGGTCTCCGAGCTGATAGTCCATGCTGCTGCAAACGTCGTCGAACTGTTCGTGCAGATGGTTGTTGTCTTGCAAACGTCCCCATCTGTTGACTCAGGGATCGAGACGTGGCTGCACGATCCGTTACAGCCATGCGGATAAGATGCCTGTCATCTCGACTGCTAGTGATACGAGGCCGTTGGGATCCAGCACGGCGTTCCGTATTACCCTCCTGAACCCACCGATTCCATATTCTGCTAACAGTAGTTGGATCTCGACCAACGCGATCGGCAATGTCGCAATACGATAAACCGCAATCGCGATAGGCTACAATCCGACCTTTATCAAAGTCGGAAACGTGATGGTACGCATTTCTCCTACTTACACGAGGCATCACAACGACGTTTCACCAGGCAACGCCGGTCAACTGCTGTTTGTGTATGAGAAATCGGTTGGAAACTTTCCTCATGTCAGCACGTTGTAGGTGTCGCCACCGGCGTCAACCTTGTGTGAATGCTCTGAAAAGCTAATCATTTGCATATCACAGCATCTTCTTCCTGCCTGTTAAATTTCGCGTCTGTAGCACGTCATCTTCGAGGTGTAGCAGTTTTAATGGCCAGTAGTGTATATACTAAATAGTCAAAGAAACTGGTATACCTACCTCATTTCGTGCAGAGCCCCCACAAGCACGCAGAAGTACCACAACACGACGTGGCATGGACTCGACTAATGTCTGAAGTAGTGCTGGACGGAACTAACACCGTGAATCCTGCAGGGCTATCCATAAATCCATAAGGGTATGACGGGGTGAAGATCTCTTCTGAACAGCACGTTGCAAGGCATCCCAGATATGCTCAATAATGTTCATGTCTAGAGAGGTGGTGTCCGGTAGAAGCGTTTAAACTCAGAAGAGTGTTCCTGCAGCCACTCTGTAGCAATTCTGGACGTGTGGGATGTCGCATTATCCTGCTGGAATTACCCCAGTACGTCGTCATGAACAGTGGACATGAATGGACGCAGGTGTTCAGACACGCTGCTTATGTACGTTTCACCTATCAGAGTCGTATTTAGACGTATCAGGGGCCCCATACCACTCCAACTGCACATGCCCCACACAATTACAGAACCTCCACCAGCTAGAACAGTCCCCCGCTGACATGTAGGGTCCATGGATTCATGACGTTGTCTCCATACCCGTACACATCCATCCACCCGATAAAATCTGAAACGAGACTCATCCGATCAGGCAACATGTTTCCACTCATCTAAAGTCCAATGTCGGTTCTGACAGGCTCAGGCTAGGCGTAAAGCTTTGTGTTATTCAATTATCCAAGGGTACACAAGTGGGCCTTCGGCTCCGAAAGCCCATATCGATGATGTTTCGTTGAACTGTTCACACACTGAAACTTGATGATCGTGCAACATTGAAATCTGCAGCAATTTTCGGAAGGGTTTCACTCCTGTCACGTCGAACGATTGTCTTCAGTCGTTGTTGGTCCCGTTCTTGCAGTATGTTTTTCCGGCCGCAGCGATGTCGGAGATTTGATGTTTTACTGGATTCCTGATATTCACGGTACACTCGTGAAATGGTCATACGGGAAAATCCCCCCTTCATCGCTACCTCGGAGATGCCGTGTCCCATCGCTCGTGCGCCGACTATAACACCACGTTCAAACTCGCTTAAATCTTGATAACCTGCGCTGACACTTGTTGTCTTATATAGGCGTTGCCGACTGCAGCGCCTTATTTGGCCTGTTTGTGTATCTCTGCATTTGCGTACGCATTCCTATACCTGTCTCTTTGGCGCTTCGGTGTGTATGTATGCGGAACAGAAATAAACGATCTCTTTTTCGAGACCACGTAAATGTCTCCAACTTTGTCTCGGAAGTGCCAACAACGTTCCTCTTTTGTGGTGCGAAAGCGTGACACCCTGTGATGTCACCCATGGTCTCGACGACTGTTTGAACAGAAAGATGCCGACACATGCAAGGAAAAGGCCAGTGCTCTGAAGCTCACGTGATGTTTGAAGTGAGTTAATGATGTCACACTGGAGCCAAATTTCACCAGAGTTCGGCCCATCGCAACGCGTACGTGTCACACAATGGAAACGTCGTCAAAGACCCACTTACCCCCATTTGACCTTTCTTTTTTATTTTTATTTTTTTTAACGTATCATTGATGGTGGTCACAACTGCGACGCACAGCTTTGAAATTACTCGGTTTTCTTATGAGTATCTGAGCAAAACATTTCAGACACGCCGCCGCTTATTCGACACGAAGAGGCTTCAGGGGATGAATAATGGGCGTGACTGACAGAGCTGTGCATGGCGCCGCATTTATACGTCCGAGCCCGCCTGAGACCGATCGGAGCGCCTGCAGCGTGAGCAGTCGAGTTCAACTGTATCGGGAGCGGAGTGCACGAGCCGTGATGCGCCGACGACGCCAGCGGCTCATCCGGTTACCCGGTCGGGCCTGGGTGTTACAGGGTTCGGTGCAACAGGGAAACGGACAGCGCTGGTAAAACGGGAATGACGGGCCACATGCGTGCAGAATAGCTTTCTGAATCGCCTGCCCTCCTCTGAGAATCCTGAAGGTTTGATATACTTGGAAGAGGCTGCTCTTGAGCCTTTGCGAAGAAAAATAACTATTAATGTAAAATGAAGGATGTAACACAGTACGACGTCGTGGATAACTGTACTTTGGGGTGATGTTGTCTGCAAGAGGCAGTGGATTAGAACGTCTTAATGTCAGTTTAGAACATGACACACACCTGAGGTCGTGGCAGAAAAACAAAATGTTTGGCAATGTACGAAATGTGTTAGAGCAGAAAAAAAATAAAGTTTCAACCAATGAGACAGGGTCACAGGGGGCGTCTCTTGAGACTTTAGTCTGTGGGATACGATCATCCTCCTACAGCACAGTTGAGATAACTTTAAACTGCTCTGTGCAGTTCATCAGTACCTGTATATGTAATAGGATCGTCACATGTGCTCGATACCTGCACGCATGTGGAATTTTACTGTAGCAGATACGTTAGGGGAAGGTGGCTTGTTTCGAGATATGAGAGTGCCAGAAATATGATTCACTAGTGACAGTAATCATTAGAGGACTCCTCCATAGGATCCAATTCAGATATGTGGATGTATGGAGAGACACGATTCCAAATCATAGACATCATTTCTAGCAGATAGCGTAACACTAGAGATCTGGAAAGCTGGTGTACATTTCTTACTACCTCAATCAGTACACCATCTGCTACTGTTTGTGATCCTTCTCAATCAGTCATCGCCTATAACTCAGTGGATATATCGCAGAACCTCTGACATGGTGTCGAGACAGAGTACGTTACAAATACTGGAGAAATATCTAGTGGCGGCGGCGTGAGGGGGTTGCAAGCAGCGGTTTCATACCACGTTCCTTAGCCGAATCACTTCCAAAATTGAGCTATTTTATGACGAGGTTTCATCATGGGTTACATGTAACTGGACTGCCGGTCTGATAATATACGCTACTACAATCACCGTCTCGGTATTTGTCTGGAAAAGTCACATGATTCATAGATGATGCCATAGGTGGATTTATAAAGCCGGTATAGCTTTTAACATGGATGCTTGTGTACACATGTAGAACCAAGACCGCTTGTCACAGTAACATACAGTAGTTGTTGGGATCGAGTTTTTTAACATCTGGCGGTTTGTAAGACGATTAAACCTCTCTTTCTAAGACACGGTGGTAGCACTTGCAATAAAAACTTATGAGACGTGCCTTCCCCTCGTTGATTTTCTCTGGGTATTATTTTGTGTCGTCTGGAATCATTTATTGACGAAGTAAGTAGGAGTGCATGGTAAGTTCGCCTTGAGCATCAGGCATATAAAGTATGTGTTTTGTTCTGACATTTGCAAAGGAAATGATTATGTTAATTCGTAAGGATGGTATGGATTTGACGTCGAGTACCGTGATAGCAAAGGGGAAGGTATGTCAGGTCATAGGAATGGTACTGATATTTCTATTTCCAGAGCCACAGCCGTCAAAAGTTTGTACTTCCGATACTTCACTCATTGTCGAATGTTGCTCAACTGAGACCGCAATCGTAACATTTAGTTGTAAGTACCAGGATAAAATATATGTGTGAACGATTTCGTAGGATGATTCTGTCTATTGGTCTGTGGTAGGCCTGATTCACGTTTCCCATCAATGGCAGGTGCCGTCCAAATGCAAAGGTCTGTTGGAATGTAGGAATGTAGCTGAGTTAACTGTGTCGTCCTCTAGACGGGAGAATAGCGAACTAATACTTAGTATGTGCCGAGCAGCTTTCGTGATCGCGTGGAAATTTGAGAAGATTGAATAGGGACGCGTGTTTGCACTGGACCGTTATTCCCTCCCATGTAGATTGTTCGGTTGACTGTTTCTGCACATTTCGCGCCTTTATTTAGTTGAGGGAGCATGGATTGTGGTGTGTGCATCTAGCAGGTGAAAATTTCGCGCCTTTATTTCGCTGAAGGAACATCGATTGTGGTTTGTGCATGTATCAGGTGAAAGACACATTTGCTGGTTCTCTAGACATGAGAAACACCTTAGTTGACTTTGTAAATTATAGGGATGATTTGGAATCTGTTACATCACCAACTTCGGTATTTGCATGTGGAAGTATCATTTTCCTCTATTTGTTTCGAGTTCTCACACAAAGGTCTCTACAGACGGGACAAGTTTCTAGTTACTCAGTGGTCTAGAGCACGCTCCACCTCGCTAATGTTTGGGTTTTGTAGAGAAATAATTTCCAATCTATATCTGGGGAATTCAGTTGCGCAAGCGATCGGCAGGATGCTGCCATGTACTTGATATCAAGAAATACTGCGAAAATGTTATACTATTATGGCAAACCACGTTAAAATACATGTATTCTTGTAGTGCCTGAGTCTGGAGATGGGTGTAGAAAAGCGAGCAAGCAAGCAGGTCCAGACCGGAAACAGTAACGCATTTGTGCCAAGGGGAAACGAGCCGGAATTTGTAGAACAGTTCTAAGAGTGACTTTGGTCCGCTGAGGGAGCTCTTGTCACCCTTTGGGGGTGGATGATTGGCGACCTCGCATGGAAATATCTAGTGCTGCGAGGAGTATATACGTTGCTGTCTGTCTTTGTGGTATATGTACGAATGATGTAAGAGGGATGATTTTGTATGGTGCAGGATAGGAAATGCATGTTTACTACATCGACACAGTACACAGTGATGTATTGCCGGGTTGGAGATTGGTTTCATGCTCTAAAATTCAATCTCTTGTCCTCAGTGGGAGAGCAGTGTAACTGAGTAAGAGTCTTTCCATAACTGACAATATGTTGTGGCATTTTGCGGGGTTTAATTGTCGGTGCAGTATGGCTATCTGTGTAAAATAGTTTCTTTGCCAGTGAAAGTATCATCTGACAAAGAAAGAAAAGGTGGATGGTGCTTCCACACTGGCAGCATCAGTAATCTGGAGGTAAATTCGCAAAGAGCCAATCATAATCCCCCATTCATTCACACAACATCCTTTGTGCTGGGTTGTAGGAGTCTGTACATAGAGGTGAGAACGTTTGCATATGTTGAATGCAGGAAGGGTAGCACGTGATGGATGGGGTTCCACGTTAGCAGCGTGGGGAAGAATGCTTTTGAGGTTATTCTGAGCTATTTTCGTAAAGAGGTTCTGTTAGGACAAGAATTTCCATGCAGACAAGCTGAGACATCAAAAAAGCTCAGAGAAATGCGACCATTAACTATTTCTGGGACACTCTAAATTTTCCAAGAGGTCGACTCAGTTTTTATTTCACATAGCCATGTGATGTGAGTATAACATTGAGAACCTCTTAGATGAAGGATCGCCCCGCAGGCGTTTCGTGGCGAGGTGTCAGTCACGGTGGGGCAGGTAAGCAAGGCCGGACACAGTTCACATGACACGTTAGGATCGCTAGGGGGAAAGCAGCCTGTGCTATTCTGGAACAGATTTCTGTAGCACAGTCTGTGCTGTCAGTATCCACAGGTATAGCGTCATCAACTGTAAACACACGTGCTGCCGGGAGGCATTTCGCCTATGCGATCAGTGTGAGTGCGCCTTTGAGGTCTGTGGCGAGGTGGACAGGGGGGTGTGCTGTACCTCATATGATCGGCGAGGATGTGATGGTGGAGGAGGAGATGCTGCAGAATCGGGCCACTGGGAGTAGCCTGGTTGCCGAAGCCCTAACCCACTAGCCTGAGGGAGGGCGGCCCATAGACACCAGAGCAGTGCTGTGGCTGGGGTGGGGTCTGGGCCAGGGGCAGCGGTGAAGGTGGCGGCGGTGGCTGCAGTGGGGGAGGGAGCGGTGGCAGCGTCGGGCATCAAGTGCTGGGATGTGTTTTTTTTAGCAATCTTTTGTTTGAACTGTATTCCATCGATTTCACTGACCAATAGGATGGTTCAAATGGCCTCACTTAACATGTGAGGTCATCAGTCACCTATAACTTAGAACTACTTAAACCTAACTAACCTAAGGACATCAAACATATCAATGCCTGAGGCAAGATTCCAACCTGCGACTGTAGCGGTCGTGCAATTCCAGACTGAAGCACCAAGAGCCACTCGACCACTGCGGCCATCACCAATAGGATGCTGCGAATTAAATAAAAAACTATCCCATACATGTGAAAAATATCGATTTAATTAATTTGCATAATTTTTTTATATCAACGTGGTGTTAGCGGTACAATAGTTAAGGGGAGGGTGTGCGTGAGTGGGCGACATGGAGCAGAACTGCCAGCTAAGTGCAGAACACTAGGATAATTTGCATAATTTTTATGTAAAATGCAGTGCAATAGTTTAAGGGAGTGGGTGACAAAGAAAAATGCGCCAGAAATGGCGTTCAAAAGCATGTGAAATTCGAAAAGTGTACCAGAAAATGGTGGGAGGATATAACTAATTATTTAATTTGGTATCAAAGGCGGTAGAATAATTTAAGGAAATGAGGGTGACCTGAAAAAGTACAGGGTTATTATAAATGACTGAAGCGATTTCACAGCTCTACAATAACTTTATTATTTGAGATATTTTCACAATGCTTTGCACACACATACAAAAACTCAGAAAGTTTTTTTATGCATTCACAAATGTTCGATATGTGCCCCTTTAGTGATTCGGCAGACATCAAGCCGATAATCAAGTTCCTCCCACACTCGGCGCAGCATGTCCCCATCAATGAGTTCGAAAGCATCGTTGATGCGAGCTCGCAGTTCTGGCACGTTTCTTGGTAGAAGAGGTTTAAACACTGAATCTTTCACATAACCCCACGGAAAGAAATCGCATGGGGTTAAGTCGGGAGAGCGTGGAGGCCATGACATGAATTACTGATCATGATCTCCACCACGACCGATCCATCGGTTTTCCAATCTCCTGTTTAAGAAATGCCGAACATCATGATGGAAGTGCGGTGGAGCACCATCTTGTTGAAAGATGAAGTCGGCGCTGTCGGTCTCCAGTTGTGGCATGAGCCAATTTTCCAGCATGTCCAGATACACGTGTCCTGTAACGTTTTTTTCGCAGAAGAAAAAGGGGCCGTAAACTTTAAACCGTGAGATTGCACAAAACACGTTAACTTTTGGTGAATTGCGAATTTGCTGCACGAATGCGTGAGGATTCTCTAGCGCCCAGATTCGCACATTGCTTCTGTTCTCTTCACCATTAAGAAAAAATGTTGCTTCATCACTGAAAACAAGTTTCGCACTAAACGCATCCTCTTCCATGAGCTGTTGCAACTGCGCCGAAAATTCAAAGCGTTTGACTTTGTCATCGGGTGTCAGGGCTTGTAGCAATTGTAAACGTTAAGGCTTCTGCTGTAGCCTTTTCCGTAAGATTTTCCAAACCGTCGGCTGTGGTACGTTTAGCTCCCTGCTTGCTTTATTCGTCGACTTCTGCGGGCTACGCATGAAACTTGTCCGCACGCGTTCATCCGTTTCTTCGCTCATTGCAGGCCGACCCGTTGATTTCCCCTTAGGGAGAGGCATCCAGAAGCTTTAAACTGCGCATACCATCGCCGAATGGAGTTAGCAGTTGGTGGATCTTTGTTGAACTTCGTCCTGAAGTGTCGTTTCACTGTTATGACTGACTGATGTGAGTGCATTTCAAGCACGACATACGCTTTCTCGGCTCCTGTCACCATTTTGCCTCCCTGCGCTCTCGAGCGCTCTGGCGGCAGAAACCTGAAGTGCGGCTTCAGCCGAACAAAACTTTATGAGTTTTTCTACGTATCTGTAGTGTGTCGTGACCATATGTCAATGAATGGAGCTACAGTGAATTTATGAAATCGCTTCAACATTTGTAATAGCCCTGTACTTAACAGAACAAGATGTTAAGTGATGACAAAGGGCCAAATGTTAGTTTCAGACACCCAGAGTACAGTGGCAGACATTAGGTTTTGCAACATGTTTGCCCTATGTAGTTACTTCGTACAACACCTACATGTTTCCAAACAGCAGAGAATGTTGAGCAAGAGAAATTCACCCCCCACAAACTGATTTTTTTTTGTAAATAAACAATATACCCTTGGATTTACTGTTATGAGACCCTTCCTCTCCACCACCAGAGCACCATCTTGGATTATGTCATTGAACAGATGACAGTGCTCTCTGGTGGTGGTACTGTGGACTAGACCCAGACCTCGTGGCAAACACACTATTTCGCGCCATCTTGGATAATGGTACTTGCATCATCAGTTGATGACATGGCGCCCATCTTGGATTACATCACGGATAGGGGCGCCCTCTGGTAGTGGTACTGTGTACTAGATCAGCTGGAGTCCAGACTTGTAGTGAACACACCGGATGGCTGTACTGCATCATACTGTTTAAATAAATAGTGCATGCAAAATAATAAAGACTTATGTCTAGCACAGGTCGAGTCCTCTCCCCACCATGTCCTAGGATGAGGTGGTGGTCAGATGACTTGGGTTAGTAAAGGTAGCCCAATTGCCCTATCTTCCCACCATTTTCTTATGTTAGTAGAGTTGTGTTGCATTGTCCTGATGGAATTTGAACTTCCCACCATTTTCTGGGGGAGGGGGTTAGGTTAGTGGAGGGAGCCAAACTGACATACCTTCCCACCAAAATTCAAATTTCCCACCAAAATCCGCCATCTTTAATGACGTCATCGCCGCCATCTTGGATGACGTGATACAGAACTTCTGGGGCACCCTGTGGGGCAGAACTCTCTTTGCCCCAATACCTCACCCAGGTTCTCAGAACTCCTGAAGAAAGAAGTTGATTGTGCATATTGTATCACAGACACAGGCGCTTTGACTGTTCAGAGATGTCACTATACCCACCCATAGATGTAAACAACCATAGATGAGCAGCGCCTATTAGACGGAGGGGGTCAGACAGTCGATCAGTTCCAGTCATTCCGCCAGGAAGGAGGTACACAGCTCGTGTTGTCTGCAGTTCAAGCATGCCTAGACTGTCAATACCGCAGTTCAAAAATGGTTCAAATGCCTCTGAGCACTATGGGATTTAACATCAGAGGTCACCAGTCCCCTAGAACTTAGAACTACTTAAACCCAACTAACCTAAGGACATCACACACATCTTCGCCCAAGACAGGATTCGACATGCGAACATAGTGGTCGCGTGGTTCTAGACTGAAGCGCCTAGAACCGCTCGGCCATACGGCGGTTCGATCGGGTCCACACTGTTACTTTGTTCCAGGAAGGGCTCTCAACAAGAGAAGTGTCCAGGCGTCTTGAAATGAACCAAAGCGATGTTGTTCAGAGTTACAGAGAGACAGGAACTATAGATGACATGCTTCGCTTGCGCCGCCCAAGTGCTACTACTGCAGTGGGTGACCGCTACCTACGGATTATGGCTCGGAGGAACCCTGACAGCAACGCCACAAAGTTGAACAATGCTTTTCGGTAGCCACAGGACGTCGTGTTACGACTCAAAGTGGGCAAAATATGTTGCATGATGTGCAACTTTACTCCCGACGTCCATGGCGAGGTCCATCTTTGCAACCACGACACCATGCTAGGCGGTACAGATGGGCCTAATAACAGGCCGAATGGACCGCTTAGGATTGCCATCACGTTCTCTTCACCGACGAGCTTCGCATATGCCTTCAAACAGACAATTGTCGGAGACGTGTTTGGAGGCAATGCGGTCAGGCTGAAGGCCTTAGACACACTGCCCAGCGAGTGCAGCAAGGTGGACGTTCCCTTCTGTTTTGGGGTGGCATTATGTGGGGCCGACGTACGCCGCTGGTGGTCATGGAAGGCGCCGTAACGGTTGTACGGTACATGAACGCCATCCTCCGACCGATAGTGCAACTATATCGGCAGCATATTGTCAATGCTTTCGTCTTCATGAACGACATTTCGTGCCCTCATCGTACACATCTTGTGGGTGACTTCCTTCAGGATAACGACATCGCTCGACTAGAGTGGCCAGCATGTTCTCCAGACATGAACCTTAAAGAACATGCCTGAGATGGATTGAAAAGGGTTGTTTATGGTCGAGGTGACCCATTAGTCACTCTGAGAGATCTACGCCTAATCGTCGTTGAGGAGTGGGACAATATGGACGAACAGTGCCTTGATGACCTTGTGGATAGTATGCCGCGACGAATACAGGCATGCATCAATGCAAGAGGACGTGCTACTGGGTGTTAGAGGTACCAGTGTGTACAGCAATCTGGACCACCAACTCTGAAGGTCTCTCTGTACGGTGGTACAACATGCAGTGTGTGGTTTTCATGAGCAATAAAAAGGGCGAAAATGATATTTGTGTTGATCTTTATTCCAATTTTCTGTACAGATTCTGGAACTCTGGGAACCGAGGTTATGCAAAACTTTTTTTGATGTGTGTAAGAAAGTTAGGGATATTTGCGATCTATCTCTTGAACGTTTCGTTCGTCACCGATCAGGAGACAAATATGAGAAAGTTCCTAGAGATCTGTTTTCGCCTTCCGTACAACAAGCTCTCCTTTGACACTTTTCTTCGCTATACTGTTGAGGAAAAATGGTTGCAGCAATATTGTCGTGATGTTTACCCACCGTTGGAATGAACTCACGGTTTTAGTTTACCGTGAAGCAGCACGTTGAGACTCGCTGGAATACTTTGTGTGTCACGTAAAAATCCGTGTTTATGCAGCGTGAACAAATTGCTGAGTTTTTACTTGAATTCGAAAAAACACACTAGTCTGGGAACTGGAATGACCAGGTAGCTTACAAATTAATTTATTTTCTCGAAATATTCCATGGCGATACCAAGCTGACAGTGATTTGACGCTGCAGTTGCTTCTGCTATGGGTGTACCAGCTACAGGAACACTGTGCTGAGAGTGCGGCGGACAGTGAGGCAAGAACTCCTGGACGTGTAAGACGACGCATTTATAAATGAAATTTATACAGGGCGTTTCAAAAAGAAAGAGCAGATTTCAAACATTTATTTCTCAAAAACTACAAATGATAGAAACACAATTCAAACGTTTCTTGTCAGAGAAAGGTTCAAAGTTTTTCAATGGTCCGCGCAGAAGTTCCATGCAAATCCGCAGTGGCGCTGGCGTTTGTTTGTAGGAAAATGGCGACGACACCACAGGAACGATCATTTTGTGTGCTGCAATTTGCAAAGTTAGAGTCCATTGTTGGTGTGCAACGTGCATTCCGCCGTCAATTCAACAAACAGCCGCCTCGTCATAAGCAAATTTATGAGTGGCATCACAGATTCGTAGAAGATGGTTGCATCTGCAAGCGAAAAAGCACGGGTCGTCCACGCACATCGGATGAAAATGTCGAGCGTGTCCGTGCAGCTTACGAAAGGAGCCCTAGAAAATCCACGGCACGGGCAAGTCACGAACTAAACATGTCTAAAACAACGGTATGGCGCGTTCTGAGTAACCGTCTGCACATGAAGCCGTACAAACTGCAGTTATTGCAAGCATTGCGTCCTGACGACCACAACAAAAGGTTCGAATTTTCAACTGCAATTCTACAGGACATGGAAGAGGACAATTTTGCCGAACGATTAATTTTTTCAGATGAATCAACGTTTCACATTTCTGGTAAAGTTAATCGGCATAACGTACGAATTTGGGCGAGTGAAACTCCGAGGGACGTTATTCAACATGAAAGAGACTCACCAAAGGTTAACGTCTTTTGTGCAATTTCGGTAAACAAAGTTTATGGACCTTTCTTTTTCATGGAGAAAACTATCACAGGAACCATTTACCTGGACATGTTAGAAAACTGGCTATTTCCTCAACTTCAGGAAGATTCAAATCACTTCATCTTCATGCAAGATGGCGCCCCACCACACTTCTCTGAACCTGTACGACGGTACCTAAATAACACCATTCCAGGACGGTGGATTGGAAGAGCAGGAGCACAAGATCAATGTCATCGTCTGTGGCCTCCCAGGTCACCAGACCTTACTCCCTGCGATTTTTATTTGTGGGGGTACATAAAGGACTGTGTTTATGTCCCACCTATGCCCGCTACTCTTCAAGAGGTACGACATCGAATTGTTGCGGCCGTGAATTCGGTAACTAAAGACCAGTTGCGTCGTGTGTGGCAAGAAATGAGATACCGGTTTGATATTTGTCGTATAACAAATGGTGCTCATATTGAGGTACAGTTTTGATATTTGTTGTGTAACATTTGGTACTCATATTGAGTGAAGGACCGTTGGAATTGTGTTTCTATCATTTGTAGTTTTTGAGAAATAAATGTTTGAAATCTGCTCTTTCTTTTTGAAACGCCCTGTATTTTGGCTAAATATTTTAAACACTCATAACTGGATAAAAGGTCGCGTTTAAAGCATACGGTGGTGCCTCAATAATGTCAAACATTTTCGGGAAGCAGCATTACTGAAAGCAAGCGTGCGAAACCTCTTAAGGGAAAAAGTGGAAACAAACTCTGCCGGCACGGTAGCTCAGCGTGTTCGGTCAGAGGGCTGCGTTGTAAGTAGGCTGTTTAGGTTTTTTTATTGGTAACGCCACGTAGCGCTCTATATGAAAATAACTGACTGTGCTGTGTGCAGTCTGAGGCTGGTCGGCATAGTTGCAATAGTCGCTATTGTAGTGTTGGGCAGTTGGCTGTTAACAGCGCGTAGCGTTGCGCAGTTGGAGGTGAACCGCCAGCAGTGATGGATGTGGGGAAGTGAGATGGCGGATTTTTGAGAGCGGATGATCTGGACGTGTGTCCATCAGAAACAATACATTTGTAAGAACGGGTGTCATGAACTGCTATATATATTATGGCTTTTGAACATTATTAAGGTAAATACATTGTTTGTTCTCTATCAAAATCTTTCATTTGCTAACTATGCCTATCAGTAGTTAGTGCCTTCAGTAGTTTGAATCTTTTATTTAGCTGGCAGTAGTGGCGCTCGCTGTATTGCAGTAGTTCGAGTAACGAAGATTTTTGTGAGGTAAGTGATTTGTGAAAGGTATTGGTAATTGTTAGTCAGGGCCATTCTTTTGTAGGGATTATTGAAAGTCAGATTGCGTTGCGCTAAAAAATATTGTGTGTCAGCTTAGTGTTGATCAGAATAGGTAAAGAGCGAAATGTCTGAGTACCTTCAGTTTTGCTCAGCTGTTTGAAAATCAACTAATGTAAGAGATTTATCAGCACATTAATTCAATAATTTTTCTAAGGGGACGTTTCAGCGTGCTCTCTGTAATAAAAAAACTGAGTCAAAGAATCAACGATCAACTTGAACGGATGTCTTGTGACGTCCGTCCAGACCAAACGCAACGAACAATATCGAGCAAAATGAATTAAAAAAAAAAAAAAGCGGTCCTATGCGCTTCAGTCCGGAACCGCGCTGCTGCTACGGTCGCAGATTCGAATCCTGCCTCGGGCATGGAGGTGTGTGCTGTCCTTAGGTTAATTAGGTTTAAGTAGTTCTAAGTTCTAGGGGACTGATGACCTCAGATGTTAAGCCCCATAGTGCTCAGAGCCATTTGAGCCATTTTTGAGCGATGTTAATAAGGTATAGTAAGTAAATATTTTGTCTGCACTGACGTTCTCGATGTTTGATCAATAGTGAAAAGACGTAAATTAATGTGAACAATGCACCAAACTGATTAACAGTCACACGAGGTAACATATTTGTCCTCGATGCTGGTATGACGTATTTTTTGCAGAATGTCATACAGATAACGAAGCCTCAGTATCGACACCTTCGAAACGTGGAAAGAGTGTGCAATGTGAGAACAGTTCTGCCGTGATAGAACCTTCTAACTTCAGTGTGTGTTGACAAAAACTTTTAAATACTTGACATCTCCTCATACAGTATTGCAAAAATTCGGTAATTTACAGGGCGACCTTTAACTGCGTCGTAAGGTATAGAGCTTTTTCTAAGAACTTAACAATAATCTGATTTAACAATTAAAGCAACGGTGGAGATTTATGTACCCATCTTGTTCCTGGTGTTACAACCATCAGCTATTTTAATGTAACATCGGAGGTTAAGTACTGAGTCGGTAAATACTGTGGGAAGCAAAAAACTGTTTGCATACATGCCGCAGAGATTTTGTACTGCGCCCGCGACAGTGTGGTGCCCGTCGTTCGCGCGACGTTACGAGCAGCTGAGCCGCAAGGGTGTCCGGGAGGTCTCGCGTTCTGGCGACCTGGCAGCGCGAGTTGAGGGTCGTCGGGCAGTCATCGTTGCGGTTCCGGGAGGGCCGCGCAGTCTCGGTGCTCGCCTCTCACTGAAACGACCTCTTTTCTTGGGACGTTGACACCTTCACAGTTCGCAGTCGAAAACGACAGTTATCAGTGGGATAAGTAAATGGAAGACATTTTAGACAACCTTTGATGCTGTTGACAGCTCTCTGACGCTTCAACCATTCTTCAGAACACCGTGGACTAGCAACCCCTTCGTATGTGAATTCGCCCCTTTGGAGTGCAGAGCGACCGCCATTTTTGCTCTGGTGTTTAGGATGGAACAGCAAAGTTGGCGTTGGGTGAATTGTGGTGAAATTTGGCTCTAGTGTGATATCATTAACTCACTTTACACTTCACGTGAACTTCTGAGCTCTGGCCTTTTTTTCGTATGTGCCAATACTTTACTATCTGAAGTGCCGTGGAGCCCGAGGGTGACGCTTTTGTACCATTACATAGGAAAGTTGTAGACATCTTCGAGTCAAATTTCAAACTTATGCTTCGCAAAGACATACAAGCACAGGGTTTCAAAAAAGTGATCGTTTAATTCTGTAGCGCAGTATAGTCTTTATAGCGCTCACCTGAGGTAAACTCGAAGTTGCGTTTTACTTCTGAAGCTTTGTCCCCTTTGAGAATGGTATGCTGTGTGCTAGATACTCTTCAATCCAGTCACACAGCTGGTATAGTATTCTGTACGGGCGTATTTTGTTCATCGATCGTCTACTGGAAGTCAAGGAACACGGCGTCATTATCTGCTGCTTCCTGTGTCTGTCCTGACACCAAATGCGAAGACAGAGAATCTGCCGGAGTATTTACGGACAAATGCCAGAACTTCTTTCCTAATAGAGTGCACTCCTCCTCAAATCGTAAAAGAAATAGTGTTGCTTCACCTCGGAGCACAGAGCAGAGAAAGCTCGATGACACGTGGAACTCGTGTCGAAAAGGTAGATTAAGCTCCGTAGGCAGTGGAGTGTTTATAAGGACAAGCAGTAACATTAGGTCTTGCGGAGTCCAAAATGAATCCGATTAGAGACTAATATGGACTTAAATTAATAATAGAATTTCTTACCGGTAACCAGACTGTTTTACAACCTCCTAAAATGTGGACGCTTTCTCCTGAAACACACTGTGTAACTACATATTCTGAGTACCACTATACAAAACGGATTACTAGGATCGTATTTGTCACGAGTGAGAAAGTAACGTCTTATTCGTAACTTACACGACGTCAGTGGTGGAAATCACACATCTTCATCAACGTTATGCCTGTCTAGGTGTTATATGAAATTGATGGTGTTAACGTTTTGACCATTTTCCATGGGTACTCGTGAGAAAAAACAAAGTACTGAATAAAACCCTTCTTACATTTCGTGTTGCATCATTGATTAAAACACTGGACTAGTATTCGGAAGGAACTGATCACTCAAACATAAATTTTTCATGTTTTCTGTAAATCAGTAAGCGGAATGATCCCTTCACCACACATCATCTGTCCGAGTTTGTGCTCCGTCTCTAATAATCTCGACTTGGAGTGGACGGTTTGTCTCTTTCCTTAGCATGTGTCAAGCGCGTACGGATATTGCGAGTTTGACTGTCATGAATGTTTATGTAGTACAGCGTTATGATGCGTTGTTAAGGATCAGGATTTATTGACACACAGTCAACACGGATTTAGAAAACATCATTCTTGTGAAATACAACTAGCTCTTTACGAAGTGTTGAGTGCTACTGACAAGGGATTTCAAATTGATTCCGTATTTCTAGATTTCCGGAAGGCTTTTGACACTGTACCACACAAGCGTCTTGTAGTGTAATTGCGTGTTTATGGAATATCGTCTCAGTTATGTGACTAGATTAGTGATTTCCTGTCAGAGGGGTCACAGTTCGTAGTAATTGATGGAAAGTCATCGAGTAAAAGAGAAGTGATTTCTAGCGTTCCCAAACGTAGTGTTACAGGCCCTTTGCTGTTCCTTATCTATATAAATGATTTGGGAGACAATCTGAGAAGCCGTTTAGGTTGTTTACAGGTGATGCTGTCGTTTATCGACTAGTAAAGTCATCAGAAGATCGAAACAAATTGCAAAACGACTTGGAAAAGATAGCTGTATGGTGCGAAAATTGGCAATTGACCCTAAGTAACCAAAAGTGTGTGGTCATGCACGTGAGTGCTAAAAGGAATCCGTTAAACTTAAGTAAGACGATAAATTAGTCTAATCTAAAGGCCGTAAATTCAACTAAATACCTAGTGATTACAATTACGAACAACTTAAATAGGAAGGAACACGTAGAAAATGGTGGGGAAAGGCTAACCAAAGATTGCGTTTTATTGACAGGACAGTTATAAAATGTAACAGATCTACTGAAGAAACTGCCTACACTACGCTTGTCCATCATCTTTTAAAACACTGCTGCGCTTTGTGGAATCCTTACCAGATAGGACTGTCGGAGTACATCGAAAATGTTCAAAGAAGGGCAATATGTTTTGTATTATCGCGAAATAGAGGAGAGGGTGTCACTGAAATGATACAGAATTTGGGGTGGGTATCATTAAAACAAAGGCGTTTCTCGTTGCGGCGGAATCTTCTCACGAAATTAAAATAACCACCTTTCTCCTCCGAATCCGAAAATATTGTGTTAACGCCGACCTATATAAGGAGCAACGATCACCACGATAAATTAAGGGAAATCAGAGCTCGCACGGAAAGTATAGGTGTTCGGTTTCTCAGCGTGCTATACGAGATTGGAATAATAGAGAATTTTGAAGGTGGTTCTCTGCCAGGCACTTAAATGTGATTTTCAGAGTATCCATATAGAAGTAGATGTAGGATGGGAATTAAAGAAAACAGGATGGGAATTAAAGAAAGGATGACAGGAAAACATATCGCCGGCACATAGCGTACTCCTCTCCAATAAGACCAAATTATCCACCAGGCTTAACTGCCCACCTGCAGAACGCGACCCGTACCTTTATTCCAAAAGATACCATCGGGAGAAAGCCGCGGCAGTTGTGGAAAGTGTGGAGATCAGGCTCTGCTGTGCGGCAGCCGCGCTCTACAAGTCTGTCTGCTATTGGTGACGAAAATTTCTTCTGCGCTCGCAGCCCTCTTTTCGCCGCTCCTTACACTTTCTTCAAATCGATTTGGTACGAGCCCCACCAACCTGGCGTTGGGCTAGAGACGTTGGCTAATGAATCTAGATCTACATCTACAGGGGTACTCTGCAAATCACACGCCAAGTGCCTTGCGGAGAGTACACCGAACCACCTTCACAAGCAGTCTCTATTACTCGGAAAAAACGAACACCTACATCTTCCTGTATGAGTTATGGTTTCCCTTATTTTATTAAGATGATCATTTCTCCCTACGTAGGGCGACGTCAACAAAATATTTTCGCATTCGAAGGAGAAGCCTGGTGATTAAAATTTCGTGTGAAGATTCCGCCGCAACGCGTGAAACGTCCCCTTAAAAAAATTAGTGAATTACAATGCTGGTAAACCCCTTACGTTATTTGATTTTCAAACAGCTGAGCAAAACTGAACGTACTCAGACATTTCTCTCTTTACTTGTTCTGATCATCACTAAACTGACACACAATATTTTTTAGCGCAACACAATCTGACTTTCAATAATCCCCACAAAAGAATGGCCCTGACTAACAATAACCTATACCTTTCATGAATCACTTACCTCACAAAAATCTTCGTTACTCGAACTACTGCAATACAGCGAGCGCCAATACTGTCAGCTAAATAAAAGATTCAAACTACTGACGGCAGTAACTACTGATAGGCATAGTTATCAAATGAGAGATTTTGATGGAGAACAAACAATGTATTTACCTTAATAGTGTTCAAAAGTCGTAATATATATATATATATATATATATATATATATATATATATATATATATATCAGTTCATGATATCCAGTCTTACAAATTTACTCTCTCTGATGGACTCACGTCCAGATCATCCGCTCTCAAAACACCGCCATCTCTCTCCCCACATCCACCACTGCTGGCGGCTCACCTCCAACTGCGCAACGCTACGCGCTGTTAACAGCCAACTGCCCAACACTACAATAGCAAATTCCAACAATGCCACAGACTGCACACAGCACAGTCTGTGATTTTCATACAGAGCGCTACATGACGTTACCAACATAAAAACCTAAACAGCCTACTTACACGAGGAACGCCTTTGTTTTAATTACGCCCACCCCAAATCCTGTATCATATTCGCGACACTCTCTCCCCTATTTCTCGATAATACAAAACGTGCTGCTGTTCTCTGAACTTTCTCGATATACTCCGTTAATCTTATCTAGGAAGGATCCCACACCGTGCAGCAGTACTCCAAAACAGGACGGACAAGCGTAGTGTAGGGACCCTCTTTAGTAGATCTATTGCATCTTCTATGTGTTCTGCCAGTAAATCACAATCTTTGCTTCCCCTTCTGCACAGCATTTTCTATGGGTTCTTGCCAATTTCAGTTGTTCGAGATTATAGTTCCTAAGTATTTGGTTGAATTTATGACCTTTGGATTTGACTGATTTATCGCGTAACCGAAATTTAACAGATTCCTTTTAGCATCCATGTGGATGGCCTCATACTTTTCATTATTTGTGGTCGATTGTAAATTTACACAGCGTACAGATATCTTTTCTAAATCATTTTGCAATTTGTTTTGACCTTCTGATGACTTTATTTGACGATAAACGACAGCATCATCTGCAATAACCTAAGGCGGCTACTGGACTGATCGTAAACCTCTTCCGAAATTATACTAAATGCTTTCTCCGAAAATTATTTTAAGCATTTAGTTCATCAGCCCACACAAAGTGAAAATATTTACTACCGCATACTAGTTATCTTAGCCGCAAACAGTCTTGAGCAAACAGATTGCGTCCTGGCAGACACAGGAATTAATAACTACAAGGTCGATATAGCGAGATTTAATGCTGTAACATCTAAATACACCGAAAATAAAAGCAAAATATATCTGTTCAAAGCAGCAGATACAAATTCGTTTGACTTCTTCCTAATAGTCTGTCTCCATTCCTTCCAAACTAATTATGTAAATGTCGACCAGGTGTGGCTTAAATTCAAAGAAACGAAGCTGCGGTCAGTTGAATGTCCCCTGCAGTACACAAAATAGATCAGCGCTGCAGAAGCGACGAAGAAAGCGTGCCAGATTTAAAATATAGCAAATTCTCCTAGACTGGCGGTAGATTTACAGAATCTCGAAACTGAGCGTGGACTTCAGTAGGAGATGCTTTTAATAATTTCCACAAATCCGGGAGCAAATCCAAAGAGATTCTGATCGTACGTAAAGCATACCAGCGGCCAGACACAACCAAGACCTTTTCTCGACTAACACGGAGCCACTAACCACGGTTTTTCGAAATTCCTTCGCCAAAAAACATTCAATAAATGTTCTAGAATTAGAATCAGAAACAGCTGCCAACATGAGTAAGGTAGAAGTAGTAACCCCAGTGTGGAGAAACAGTTTAAATCACCTAATAAAGGCAAGTCTTCAGGTCTACATTATATACCAACTGAATTCTTCAGAGTATGCTGATGAAGTAGCTCCATTTTCAGTAGTCATATACAAATGTGCACTCGACGAAAGATACGTACCGGTATCTAAATACAGGAAAGCTAAACAATTCACACCAGGACATAAGAAAGAAAATAGAAGTAATCCTGTGAATTATAGATCCATATCATTCACACCGATTTGCACCAGGTTTTTGGAACATACAAGGTAGCAAATGCTTTCGACAGGGGATGTCAAGTTGATTCCATATACCTAGATTGCCAGAAGTCTTTCGGCACCGTTCCGCACTAGCGGCTTCTAATCGAATTGGTTGCCCATGGAGTATCGCCTCATTTGAGTGACCAGATCCGTAATTTCCTTTCACGAAAGTCGCTGTTACTAGTAACTGACGGGAAGTCATGTAGTTGTACAGATGTCGTAACTGGCGTTCCCCATCGAGGTGTTACAGGCCTTCTGCTGTTCTTCGTCTATGTGACCGATTTAAGAGACAATCTGAGCAGTCCTCTTAAATTGTGTGCAGATGTTAACGTCTATCACAGTCACCAGAAAATCAAAATTAACTGCAAAATGATTTAGATAAGTTATATATACGTCGCAAAAAGTGGCAGTTGACACTAAACAAAAAAAAAAAAAAATGCTTGAGCTCCTCAACATGAGTACAAAAAAATCCGTTAAATTACGGTTACACGATAAATTGCCCAAATTTAAAGGTTGTCGGTTCAACTAAATACCTAGTGATTACAATTACGAACAATTTAAACTGGAAACATAGCACAGATAATGTTGCGTGGAAGGCGAACCAAAGACTGCGTTTTATTGGCAGAACACTTAGAGAAACTGCCTACAAGGCTCTTAGCCGTCCTCTTCTGGAGTATTGCAGCACTGTACGAGATCCTTACCAGACAGACTGACAGGGGATATGGAAAAAGTTTTGTGTTATCTAGGGATAGGGACGTGAATGTCACGGACGTTATACGCCAGTCAGGGCGTCCGCCATTAAAACAAAAATGTTTTCGTTGCGGGGAGATCTTTACACAGAGTATCAATCATCAACATCATCCTCCGAAAACGAAAGTATTTTGTTCACTCTCTCATATACATGGAGAAATGACTACCATAATAAAATAAGATGAAACAGAGCTTTCACGGAAAGAATTAGGAGTTCATTTTTCCCACCTGCTATTCGAGATTGGAACGGTCATGAAACAGTCTGAAAGCGGTCCTATGACCCCTCTGCAAAACCCTTAAGTGTGAATTGCAGAGTGGTCGTATAGATTTAGAAGACAGCCAATCGTAAAAAGCAACACCATCTTTGTGATTCTTTAATGGCATGTCCGGTTGCGAACAGTGACTATTTGCCTTCAGTGACCAATGAGGCAAATAGTCTGCATTCGCGACGCAGTAGTCATCATTTGCGTTCAAAGTTAGTTGCAAGTGCAGTAAAACGTAAGTATCGAGTGTATACATAGGTGCAATGTTTGTATTGGTATTATATATGTACACTGTTCTGTCCGACAAAAACTCTCGGCGATAACTGGGTTGGAATCGCAATTGTGAACACCATTTTCTATCCGGAATTGTTAGCAGAAATGTTCTATTCACGCTAATGACTTTCGACTTTCCAGCTAGAGATTTCGTCTATTACGTATAAGTGGTATCAGTTGCTATACAGGGTGTAAAAGAAAACTACGTATACGAAATTTTAAAGCATTTACAGGCGATAAATAGAAACACTTTTCTTATATGATAGAAATGTCACAGGTGCACCGTTTCCCCGCTATGGATCCATGTGTAGTGATGTTCAGGGACGATGTTCAAAGTGCCGTGCGATGAACATCGTTTTAGATACGTTGTTGACCCTCATTGGATTTCCTTTTGGGGGGAAGTGAACCGTTTGGTGCACGAGACACCGAACGACGCTCCAGAAGAGCTGGTTGTCCATTTGGCTGAGGCAGCAGTCATTGTTCGTGAAATATCTGGTTGTTTTCAGCGTATGAGACAATCATTATCACGCAGATGGCAGTTGTGCATTAATGTAAACGGACAACTGTTGCAGCAACATCTCTAAAACAACATTCATCAGACGGTAGTTTGAACAATCTTTGTACATCACTATTGTCAGAACCATTATGGCCGCCTAGCGAGGAAACAGTTCACTTGTGACGTTTTTGTCACATAAGAGAAGTGTTCCTTTTTATCTCCACTACAAATACTATAATCTTGTATTCGTAGTGTTTTTACACTCTGTAAACAGACGAGGAAATGAATAACAGGAATGTGTTCTCTTGGAACTTTGCCTTACTCTCTCAGGTAACTAGGGGCCACGTTGCCGATATGTGGGTTTGCGATCACCCAATCGCTCGTACTGGAGAAGGAACTGTCGTTTACATCTACGTACAAGATGGCAATTATTGAACCGTATGAAATAAAATCGTCATAATTTCTGAACGATTTCGTTAGGACGTTCAAACTGCGCGGTTGGCCGCGGTACATGATCGGAATTAGTACGCGCATGCGCATGACCGGTTTGGTTTAGCGACGAAGCCCACTTTCATTTGGATGGGTTCTTCAGTAACCAAAATTGGCGCATTTGGGGCACTGAGAAACCGCATTTCGCAATCGAGAAGTCTCTTCACCCTCAACAGGTGACTGTGGTGTGCAATGTCCAGTCAGCCGGCCGTTGTGGCCAAGCGTTTCTAGGCGCTTCAATCCGGAACCGCGCTTCTGCTACGTCGCAGGTTCGAATCCTGCCTCGGGCATGGATGTTTGTGATGTCCTTAGGTTAGTTAGGTTAAGTAGTTCTAAGTGTAGGGGACTGATGACCTCAGATGTTAAGTCCTATATTATTAGAGTCATTTGAACCATTTGCCATGTCCAGTCAAGGAATAATAAGTGCGATTTTCCTTGATGGCACAGTGACTACCGAACGGTACGTGAAGGTTTTGGAAGCTGGTTTCATCTCCACTATCCAAAGTGACCCTGATTTCTACAAGATGTTGTTCATGCAAGACGGAGCTCGACTCCATCGAAGAAGGAGAGTGTTTGATGTCCTGGAGGAACACTTTGGGGATGGCTCTGGGGTACCCAGAGACCCATGGCAGTGGCCTCTGGGTACCCACTGGCTTGAGTCTCGATTGGCAGCCATATTCTCCGGATATGAAAACATGCGACTCCTTTTTGTAGGGCTATATTAAAGACAAGGTGTACAGCAATAACCTCAAGAGATTGCTTAGCTGAAAACAGCCATTCAGGAGTAGCATCGACGTTCCGACTCTTCAGCGGGTCATGCAAAATTTCGCTATTCGTCTGCGCCACATCATCGCCAATGATGGCAGGCATATGGAACGTGTCGTAACCTAAATCCAGATATCCGTAGTGACGTTTACATGTTGAATAAAGTTTGTGCACGGCACAGTTTGTAATAAATTTCCGTTTTTTTCATATAGTTCAAAAACTGTCACCCCGTATATAGTCAGCAAGCCACTGACAGTGTATGTCGGAGAGTACATCGTATCAATATTATCCATTTTTTCTCTGTCCATTCAAGTATTATGTTGTTGTCGTTGTTGTGGTCTTCAGTCCAGAGACTGGTTTGATGCAGCTCTCCATGCTACTCTATCCTGTGCACGCTTCTTCATCTCCCAGTGCCAACTGCAACCTACATCTTTCTGAATCTGTTTAGTGTATTCATCTCTTGGTCTCCCTCTACGATTTCTACCCTCCACGCTGCCCTCCAATACTAAATTCGTGATCCCTTGATGCCTCAGAATATGCCATACCAACTGATCCCTTCTTCTAGTCAAGTTGTGCCACAAATTTCTCTTCTCTCCAATTCTGTTCAATACCTCCTCATTAGATATGTGATCTACCCATCTAATCTTCAGCATTCTTCTGTAGCACCACATTTCGAAAGCCTCTATTCTCTTCTTGTCTAAACTATTTATCGTCCATGTTTTACTTCCACACATGGCTACACTCCATGCAAATACTTTCAGAAACGACTTCCTGACACTTAAATCTATACTCAATGTTAACAAATTTCTCTTCTTCAGAAATGCTTTCCTTGCCATTGCCAGTCTACATTTTATATCCTCTCTACTTCGACCATCATCAGTTATTTTGCTCCCCAAATAGCAAAACTCATTTACTACTTTAAGCGTCTCATTTCCTAATTTAATTCCCTCAACATCACCCGATTTAATTCGACTACATTCCATTATTCTCGTTTTGCTTTTGTTGATGTTCATCTTATATCCTCCTTTCAAGACACTGTCCATTCCGTTCAGCTGCTCTTCCAGGTCCTTTGCTGTCTCTGACAGAATTACGATGTCATATGCGAACCTCAAAGTTTTTATTTCTTCTACATGGATTTTAATTCCTACTCCGAAAAAAAAGAAAAATTCAAGTATTCAGCGAGAGAAAAATCTCTGTCCGTATGCCTCCGTATCGTCATGCAAAGACCAACCCGCAAGAGCATAAGCCATCAATTTCCTGAAATAATCGGCGATTGGGACAAAGGTCAACACTTTCTTTGTCAGAGCGTACTTTCAGGAAATCAGTTGCTCGAATTTATTTGGAAACTGCAGGATATGATAATATTACAATGCAAGTGATCAAATTCATTGTCGATCCACCGCTGACCATAATAACTGATTTCTTTAACTGCTCTCTGTCTCCAGCATATTCCCAACTACCTAGAAACTGGAACTTATAAAACCACTACGCGAAAAGTGTCACCCAAAGAAGCCTGTGACCACAGGCCCATTTGCGTTCTGCTATAATTATGTACGGCTTTATAATACATGGTTGACGATCAGCTTACCGATTACTTAACCTCAGATAACTTTTAGACGAATGCCAACCAGTTTTTAGCAAAAATCGCAGCTCGATGTCTGCCTTAATGAGAACTAACGTATGAATTAAAACTATTAAAATAGCTGTAGACAAAAAAGAGGTGACTATGTGCTTCGGACTTCACCAAAGCTTTCGAGACAGTCGATTTTGACATTCGACTGGAAAAACTCACAAGCAAAAATTTTTCTTCGAGCAATGTGAAACAGTGCCAATCACACCTTACATCCCACCAACAATGTGTATTGATGACGACAGTGTCTAATGATAGGAGCAAACAGTAACATTGGGAGGATGAAGTATCAGAAGTCCTGCAAGTATCAATGCTAGGTCCATTACTGTCGTCGTTTTACGTAAATAACGTGCCAACTGTTCGCTCCTATCGCAAGTATCCTCTATACGCCGATGACCTTCAGTTATATGTAAGTGCAAGTCCAACAAACCTGAGCAGTACTATCCAGAACGCAAATGCTGCTTCGCTTGTCTTATCACAGTGGCCACGGAATGTAAGTCTGGAACTTATCTCATACGCAAGTAGTTTTAGTCACCCTCAAAAGACTTATTACCTCTCAGTGTAGAGAATCACTTTCATCCCTTTTCCACAAAATCCAGAGATACCTTTTTCTCCTTCTGCGAAGCACTTGGGGATACTTATGAACCATCAGGTAGCCTGGATTGAACACACAACTGAAGTCTGTAAAAAGGTTTCATCGCTTTTATATTCAGCACAGAAATGTCAAAAATTTACTTTCGAGCTTAAAAAAGGAACTCGAAGAATCGCTAGTATTCCCAGTTCTTAATTATGGTGTGCTATTCTTCAAAGACTTTCAAGTAGTTTTATGCGAGAGCTCATGCCAGATGGAACTGCGTATGGACGCTTGTGTCCGCTACATTTGCGACGTCTGTTTTTTCGACCGTATCACTCCTGCCTACGAACAATTATCGTGGATACGGGCAGATAAGCGGGGAGACTATCATACCCTCTGTTTGCTCTACCGTCTGGTCAGCCTCATTGCACTCTCTCTTATTTATCTTCAACTCTAGCACTACTGTCTGAACAGCAGAACGGAAATACTCGTCCTCAAAAAACGTAAAATCATCTCTGTACCACAACGTAACACAACTACCTTCTAAAGATAATTTTCTGTATCGCGAACCCGACTTTGGAAGGAACTTCCCCAAAACACCAGAGCAATTAAACTTCTTTCAAACACCATATCGTATAGCTTTCTTTTCCACGTACAGGTCTCCAACTTTCCTATTCCCTTGTCTACAAATATTATGCCTTTCGTTTATGATGATATTAAACACGGCTTCTAAAGTGCTGAACTAATTACTATTATTACTATTGTTCTTAAATACTGTGATATTATTATTTATTATTAATGTTATTATTGTTTGTGTTGGTAATTATAATTATGCTCGTAATAATTCTCAGATTTATATAACTGGGCCCCAAGTACGCACGGAAACTGATAATGTTTTGTAACATTTTTATGTGATGTGTAGTTCCTGGTCCGATGTTAGACAGTGTCTGAAGGCCCTAACCTGGTCATAATAAATAAAAAATTACACAAATATTTTAGAAATGACAACACGTAACACTGTAAGCTACTGTTAAAAACATACTTTAACAAGCGACAGGTTTCGGTCAAAGACCATTTTACAGCACTGCTTGGATTAAAAGCAAGAGTTGAATTGGAGTATAATGACATCAAAAGACGAGCACATTGTCAGGAAGTGTTGTTGTTAGGTAGTTCCCATGGAAGAGGTGTTGGCCAACTCTTGCAGGATGAACTAGGATCAGAATACCAGGTCACCAATTTTTTTAAACCTAGTGCTGGTCTGGAGCAGGTGACAGAGGATTTAGGATCACTTTGCAAAGATTTCACCAAGGAAGACACCGTGGTTATAGTGGGTGGGGCAGGTAACAGTATTGACAGAGATCCTGGGTACAGCGTAGAGTGTGACCTGGCGAAGATTGCATCAGCATCGAGGCATACCAGTGTTGAGTTTGTATCTGTTCTTGGGCGCCATGACCGACCTCATTTGAACTCTTCTGTCAAGAGAGTTAATTTGGAGCTGGAACGGCTGCTCATGTCGGGTGCGGGGTCACACATTGGTGTGGTTCATGTTGATTCTGTCAGTAGGTGGGATTATACTAGGCATGGCCTTCACCTCAACAGGAAGGGGAAGGGTAAATTGGCTGGGGAAATGGCAAGAAAGTTAAAGGGGGGAGGCACTGTCATGAGTGGTAAAATACCAGTGGTTATAGGATTCAGAAAAGAACCTTTTTTAAGGTAGGGAGGACAGAAATAAAACAAATTTTAAGAGAGGTTAGAACTGAGACAAACCTTCAGTTTGAGAAAGAAATCAAAAAACATAATTCCAGCTTATTACATCAACATAAACAGCCATTGGTTAAGAATTTTCAACTGTCAGCAGATATTTTAACTCCACCCAATTTTAAGTCAGTCAATGTGAAATGTCAGCTATCTTTATTGCATCAAAATATTCGAGGACTGAGAAATAAAATTAATGAATTAACTATCTGCATAGATGAATTAGAGTCTTCAAACCCAGCTGATATAATCTGCCTCTCTGAACATCATGTGACCACTGTATAGAACTTTTAAGTGTTACAGGGTTTAGGTTAGCATCTCATTTTTGTAGATCAGAAATGGAGAAAGGAGGAGTTGCCACATTCATCAGGAACTGTCATAAATTTAAGAACATAGACATTCATAAATTTTGCCTAGAACAGCATATGGAAGCATGTGCAACAGAATTAGATTTTCACAAAAAATCTTTCATAATATTAAGTGTATATCGAGCACCTGCAGGTAACTTTAATCTGTTTGTAAACCACCTTGAAGCTGTACTGGCCCATTTAACAACCAAAAACAAAGAAATAGTGGTTGCTGGTGATTTCAATGTAGATTTCCTTAAAGACTCTCCCAATAAGAACCTATTTGAGTTAGTAACACTATCATTCAACTTAATTCCCACAGTAAAGTTCCCCACTAGGATAACCACTTGCTCACAAACAGCCATTGATAATATCTTTATAGAAAAGTCAAATGAACAAAATTATATTACAAAACCAATAGTCAATGGCCTCTCAGACCATGACATGCAGTTCCTTCTGTTAAATGTTAATACTGAACAGGATATAAAATCTGTTAAATCTGAGCTCAAGAGGGTAATCAGTAAGCCAAAAATTGATTATTTTAGGACACTCCTCAGAGACATTCACTGGACTGATGTTTACAGTGCTCATGGCATGAATGAAAAATATAACATTTTTGCTAATAAAGTGCTTACCTTATTTGAACACTGCTTTCCCCCAAAACTTACCAAGGTTAGAGCAAAGTCTACAAAGAAGCCATGGATTACTCGAGGAATAGGGGTATCTTGTAAAACAAAAAGAAAACTGTATCTGTCAATCCGAAACATTTCCAATGTGGATGCTATAGCACATTATAAGAAATACTGCAAAATATTAAAGACTGTAATACGGATGTCAAAGCAAATATATTACAAGGAAAAGATAGTCATATCAGATAACAAAATAAAGACAATATGGGATATAGTGAAGGAGGAGACCGGTAGAACCAGACATGAAGAGGAACAAATAGCATTAAGAGTAAAAGATGCATTGGTGACAGATGTGTATAGTGTTGCAGAACTTTTTAACAAACATTTTATAACTGTTACTGAAAAGATGGGGTTGTCAGGTTCGGTAGATGCTGCTATGGATTACCTTAGACCAGACATTTCAAGTAACTTCCATAATATGAATTTGACCCTCACTACCCCAACAGAAATAACGTCCATCATAAAATCTTTAAAATCAAAAACATCTAGTGGGTATGATGAAATATCAACGAAGTTAATTAAAGAATGTGATTCTGAGCTAAGTAACATATTAAGCTATCTGTGTAACCAGTCGTTTATCAGTGGAATATTTCCCGAATGGCTGAAATATGCTGAAGTTAAGCCACTGTTTAAGAAGGGAGATAAAGAAATAGCATCAAATTTCCGTCCAATTTCACTGTTGCCAGCATTCTCAAAAATTTTCGAAAAAGTAATGTACAGTCGTCTTTATAACCATCTTATCTCAAATAACATACTGTCAAAGTCACAGTTTGGATTTCTAAAAGGTTCTGATATTGAGAAGGCTATCTACACTTACAGTGAAAATGTACTTAATTCATTAGACAAAAAATTGCAGGCAACTGGTATATTTTGTGATCTGTCAAAGGCATTTGACTGTGTAAATCACAATATCCTTTTAAGTAAACTAGAATATTATAGTGTAACAGGAAATGCTGCAAAATGGTTCAAATCTTATATCTCTGGCAGGAAACAAAGGGTGTTATTAGGAAAGAGACATGTATCAAGCTATCAGGCATCATCCAACTGGGAACTAATTACATGTGGGGTCCCACAAGGTTCCATTTTGGGGCCCTTACTTTTTCTTGTGTATATCAATGACCTTTCATCAGTAACATTACCAGATGCCAAGTTTGTTTTGTTTGCTGATGATACAAACATTGCAATAAATAGCAAATCAAGTGTAGTCTTAGAAAGATCAGCCAATAAAATATTTGTGGACATTAATCACTGGTTCCTAGCCAATTCTTTGTCACTAAACTTTGAAAAAACACACTACATGCAGTTCAGAACTTGTAAGGGGTGTCCCAAGAGTATATGTCTAACATATGATGACAAGAAGATAGAAGAAGTGGACGGTGTTAAATTCTTGGGATTACAGCTTGATAATAAATTCAACTGGGAGGAGCACACCACAGAACTGCTGAAGCATCTAAACAAATCTCTGTTTGCAATGCGAATTTTGTCAGACATAGGGGATATAAAAATGAAAAAGCTGGCATACTATGCTTACTTTTATTCCATAATGTCATATGGGATTATTTTCTGGGGTAATTCATCAAGCCAAGCTAAAGTTTTCCGGGCACAAAAACGTGCAGTAAGAATTATATGTGGTGTGAACTCAAGAACATCCTGCAGAAGCCTGTTTAGGGAACTAGGGATACTAACTACAGCTTCCCAATATATTTATTCCTTAATGAAATTTGTCATTAAAAATATAACACTTTTTCAAACCAACAGCTCAATTCATGGAATCAATACTAGAAATAAGAATAATCTTCACAAGGATTTAAAGTCACTTAGTCTTGTACAAAAAGGTGTGCATTATTCAGGAACACACATTTTCAATAACTTGCCAGCAGCCATAAAAAGCTTAACAACCAATGAAATTCAGTTTAAGAGAAGCCTAAAGGATTTATTGGTGGCCAACTCCTTCTACTCCATTGATGAATTTCTTAGGAAAACCAACTGATTTGTATATAAGTACAACATAACTTCTGCACAATTTCAGTGCAGTAATGTGTTCACTGAAAATGTGTGTGTGTGTGTGTGTGTGTGTGTGTGTGTGTGTGTGTGTGCTTGGGTGTGTGTAAGTGTGTAAGTATAATCTAACTTCTGCACCATTTCAGTGCAGTAATGTGTTCATTGTAAATAAGTATTACAGTAGTTGTATTACATGTTTCTTACCTTATAAATAAAAAACTTTTTTATTTTAAATTCAGTGCAATAGTATTTGTAAAATGACTCTTAGTGTTCATTAAAAAATGACGATCATTGCACTTGGACCTGTGGAATGGTACATTAGCTTATTTGTTTTAGTTGTAAATATTTGTCATGTATTGTTGTTTTTCTGACATGTTCCACATCCTGGAGGACCTCCTCACTACGGATCAATTGGAATGAAAGTAAATCTAATCTAATCTAATCTAATCTAATCTAATTGGGAACTGTCTAAGGAGAAAAAAAAAAAAAAAAAAACGCTAATCTCTACAGCTCTCAGTCGACGATTTAACATGTTGGTCCTTTTTCTTGACGTCGTTGTACTCCAGTGCAACTTTTGTTGTTAATCCAAGCAGTGCTGAAAAACTGTCTTTGACCGAAACCGTTCGCTTATTAAAGAATAATTTTAACAGCAGCTTAAGGTGTTACACGATGTCATTTCTAAAATTTATCAAAGCTATGCAACACATAAAATAATCTATCTTACCTTATTCCCACGATCCCTACGCAATACACACGATGGTGGTAGCATAATGGTCGCAAAGTCTTCTTCAAATACAGGTTTTCCAAATGTATTCAATAGAGTTTCGTGAGAACTACGCCGTCATTCTTCCCAAGCGAACAATCTTATAGTGAAACTTCCTGGCAGATTAAAACTGTGTGCCGCACCGAGTCTCGAACTCAGGACCTTTGCCCATCGCGGGCGAGTGCTCTACAGTCTGAGTTACCCAAGCACGACTCAGGCCCCATCCACACAGCTTTACTTTTGAAAGTACCTCGTCTCCTACTTTCCAAACTTCACAGAAGCTCTCCTGCGAACCTTGCAGAACTAGCACTCCCGGAAGAAAGGATATTGTAGAGATGTGGCTTAGCCACAACCTGGGGGATGTTCCCAGAATGAAATTTTCACTCTGCAGCGCAGAGTGCGCTGATATGAAACTTCCTGGCAGATTAAAACTGTGTGCCGGACCGAGACTCGAACTCAGGACTTTTGCGCTTCGCGGCTGGTAGAGCATTTGCTCGTGAGGGGCAAGGGTCCTGAGTTCGAGTTTCGGTCCGGCACACACTTTTAATCTGATATGAAGTTTCATATCAGCATACACTCCCCTGCAGAGTGAAAATTTCATTCTGGAATCTTATAGTGGTGCGATCCTATCTGATTAATACCTCATGTCCTGCCGCGGGCATGGATGTGTGTGATGTCCTTAGGTTAGTTAGGTTTAATTAGTTCTAAGTTCTAGGCGGCTGATGACCTCAGAACTTAAGTCGCATAGTGTTCAGAGCCATTTGAACCATTTTTGAATACCTCATGTACACGGGGATGGCAAAAACATGGAAACACCAAAAAGATCACACATTACCACGTCTAATACGGTGTAAGGAACTATTTGGCATTCAAAATAGCTTCCAGTCTTGTCTGAATGGATAAATACAGGTCAGGCATGGATGTGTGTGATGTCTTTAGGTTAGTTCGGTTTAAGTAGTTCTAAGTTCTAGGGGACTGATGACCTCAGAAGTTAAGTCCCATAGTTCTCAGAGCCCTTTGAACCATTTGATAAATACAGGTCCTCTCAGTGTTTTTCAAGGTAATTTTGTAACATTCTTGCTGCAAAAAGAATGGGAAGTTCAGATAGGGACGATGAAGGTGTATAGCGACACGCATCCTTCTCTCCAAAGCAGACCACAAAGGCTCAATAACATTGAGATCTGCCACGTATGGTAACTAGGGGATATGCGACAGTTCACCACCTTAAAAGAAAGGAGCTGGATGAACAGGGGCCCCGTTGTGTTGGAACACAGTGCCAGCTTTGGGTAACAAATACTGTACCGTGGGACGGAGCTGCTGAGCCAAAATGGTCATATAATTTTTAGCACTAATGTGACCTTGCAGAGTAACTATGGGGCCCATTCAATACCACGATATGGCTGCCCAAATCGTCACCGATCCCCCGCCATGTTTCACTCTTGGCTTGGGACGTAAATTCGACCATAAGTTGGAAACAGTGTGAAACAAGACTCACCCAACCAAATGACTTTCTTCCGTTGCTCCATAGTCCAGGTTTTTATGGCTTTGGCACCAATCGTTTCTTTTACAGGTATTTTCATCACTGATGACTGGTCTTGGAATTCCAGCTCGCCCTCCAGTTCCCTGCTTATGGAGTTCCTACCGTGTGTTAACAAGGTTCGCGAGTACGACAGCCGGACCAGTTTGACGCTGCACTGGCTTTTGCAGCTGTCGTCCTCTTATTTGTCGTCACAGTCTTCTGCAATGACCGTCTGTCACGATTATTCAACAACACTGTGACTTAGTGATGATGTTTCTTCTCTTTCCCTGTAAGCACCATAAATCGTCGGTATGGTGCCTCTTCAAGCACTAAAACCCTTAGGCTATCTTGGTTACGGAAGCACCCACCATACTAGCACCAACAGTTTGCCCGTGTTCTAATTCACTTGGCTCCGACGTAATGCGCTCACAACTACACAGAACACTGTTCTGACCACGTCTGGTCAAATACACTACTGGCCATTAAAATTGCTACACCACGAAGAAATGCAGATGATAAACGGGTATTCATTGGACAAAGATATGATACTAGAACTGACATGTGATTACATGTTCAGGCAATTTGGGTGCATAGATCCTGAGAAATCAGTACCCAGAGCAACCACCTCTGGATGTAGTAAAGGCCTTGATACGCCTGGGCATTGAGTCAAACAGAGTTTGGATGGCGTGTACAGGTACAGCTGCCCATGCAGCTTCAACACGATACTACAGTTCATCAAGAGTAGTGACTGGCGTATTGTGACGAGCCAGTTGCTCGGCCACCGTTGACCAGACGTTTTCAATTGGTGAGAGATCTGGAGAATGTGCTGGCCAGGGCAACAGTCGAACATTTTCTGTATCCAGAAAGGCCCGTACAGGACCTGCAACATGCGGTCACACATTATTCTGCTGAAATGTAGGGTTTCGCAGGGATCGAATGAAGGGTAGAGCCACAGGTCGCAACACATCTGAAATGTAACGTCCACTGGTCAAAGCGCCATCAATGGGAACAATAGATGACCGATACGTGTAACCAGTGGCACCCCATACCATCACGCCGGATGATACGTCAGTATGGCGATGACGAATACGCACTTCCAATGTGCGTTCACCGCGATGTCGCCAAACACGGATGCGACCATCATGATGCTGTAAACAGAACCTGGATTCATCCGAAAAAATGACGTTTTGCCATTCGTGCACCCAGGATCGTCGTTGAGTACTCCATCGCAGGCGCCCCTGTCTGTGATGCAGCGTCAAGGGTAACCGCAGCCATGGTCTCGAAGCTGATAGTTCATGCTGCTGCAAACGTCGTCGAACTGTTCGTGCAGATGATTGTTGTCTTGCAAACGTCCCCTGTTGACTCAGGGATCGAGAGGTGGCTGCACGATCCGTTACAGCCATGCGGATAAGATGCCTGTCATCTCGACTGCTAGTGATACGAGGCCGTTGGGATCCAGCACGGCGTTCCGTATTACCCTCCTGAATCTATCGAGTCCATATTCTGCTAACAGTCATTGGATCTCGACCAACGCGAGCAGCAATGTCGCGATACAATAAACCGCAATCGCGATAGACTACAATCCGACCTTTATGAAAGTCGGAAACGTGATGGTACGCATTTCTTCTCGTTACACGAGGCATCACAACAACGTTTCACCAGGAAACGCCGGTCAACTGCTGTTTGTGTATGAGAAATCTGTTGGAAACTTTCTTCATTGTTTGCCAATGCTGGGATTCGTGATATCTACATTAGTCGTGTGTCGGCCAATGCGGTTGTAAAACATATTTTCTCACGTAAATAAATTTTTTAAATGCGGAATTTAACATTTCTGCTTTACGTCTGATATTTTCAGTTTCTGCACCAGACAGATCCACAAGACATTGAATGGAAGGTTTGGACCCGTGTATTGACGCAGTAGCTATTAGTTTGGTGCATAAGTTCGTAAAGTTTTTGTTTTGGGTGCTGGTATTCCGGTTGATACAGGTTTGTTCATCGACTGCCATTTTTATTTTAAGTCACTGTTGCTGTTTGGGTTTACATATTGTCATTTTGCCATTTGGAGATAGTGAGTGGAGCTGTGGACGTTAGAAAATGGAGTGCCAAATGGAGGAATCGGAACGTTTCCTGCATATCCTTCTGTTTCAGTTCAGTAGAGAGGTGAAAGGAGCGGAGGCAGCCAGAAACATAGCGTCATATGTGGGCATAACGCCAGTGGACAAATTACGGCAAGAAGATGGTTTTCTCGTTTTAAGGAGGATTGTTTTGACGTTAGTGATCTTGGGAGTTTGTACAAGATCGTTTAAATGCATTAATCCACAACGATCCACGTTAGTGTACTCGAGAACTGGTAAATGTGATGAACTGTGATTATTCCATTATCGTGAGACATTTGCACGGAATGGGGAAGGTTCAAAAATCGAGTGTAGGGATACCGCATCCTCTAAGCCAAAATCTCAAAAATCAGTGGGTGGCCACATATGCATCTCTGCTTGCTCGTCATCAGTTGGTGCGTAAACAACATTGACCGTTCCTTCCTGTAAGAAAATGAAACACCTACAGCCATCCTTATGATGTCATGTATTGTGTAGCTACCAAATTCGGCGCTTCAGTGCACCATCTTCAGGTCTTAGCTGATTCTTAACGGGTTATCACCATCCATATATACTATGCACCAGTGGAAAACATAACTGATTTACGCAGACTAGTTGACAGTTGATGGTTGGACAGACGACATCACAGATTTAGGTAGTCTTAGTAAACCAATTATGTTGGCCACTGAGCATCGTATATACGGGTGGTGATAACTCTTTCAGCATCAACTAAAGCATGAAGATGGTGCACTGAAGCGCCGAAACTGGTAACTACACAAAAAAGACATCATAAGGACGGCTCCGGGTGCTTCATTTTCTTACAATAGCGAACGGCCGCGGTATCCCAGACCTCCAGTCACAAGGATGGACATACAAAAACCTAACTATTCTCATCCCGTATCGTTACTGTTGAAGAGAAATGGTGTCTTTATGCTAATATAAGGAAAAGAAATGAATGCCTGAGCCCGAACAAAGCAGCAACTTCCCGTACAAATATCTGCGCGCATTCACAAAAAATAATGTTTTGCATCTGGTGGAAGAGCGGAGAATTGGTCCCCCAAAATGGTACCATCACTGCTGACATTTATTGTCTTGCAGACGCAGTCGAAGAACGACGACCAGGGTCTTCCTGGTCGTCGTTCTTGAATTGCGCCTGCAAGGCAATAAATGTCAGCAGTGATGGTTACACTTTATCTTTCGTGTATTAAACTTATGGAAAAACGTTACGAATTTATGCACAAACCTAATATTAATTCATTGGGAGCATAGTTATTCTCATTGCGGTTTATAACGTCGTTCATCTTGAAGGACAATCTGTGAGTTATGCTCGAATGAAGTGATTGGTAGGGCACTGCCAGTAAAAGGGAGGCATCCGGGATATAATCCTGATTGAGCATACAGTTTCGATTTGTCACATATAACCACAGTGATAGTTCTAAGACATAGTTCTAAGACATAATAAATCTACAGATTATATCGTTCGTTTTGGAATAGCTGTTATGTAGGCCAGTTGGGGTGGAATTATAGCACCAGTTTTAAAGATTATCAGGTATCTTTCTTTTGGTGCTGTTTTGCCCGGATACGTAATGTGGTAGTGGCCATTAATACTTATTAGTAGTCTTTGTAGTATTTACTCTGCATATTTGCTACAATGTAGTATCTGAAACGCCGTGGGGGGACGAATATGATCGCAGCCTGTTAAAATAATGGTTTCCTATGAATCTTGAATTCCACGATTATTAAACTTAAAGCCGTCGAGTGACAATCGCTGAATTCCACTAAGATAAATGACACAGATATTTTATTACATCTTGGACATGATATGTCGAGTGCAATGCGGTATCGTATTAACCAAAGTCCACAAACTGTGTCACCACAGCTAAATTGTCTTACAAGTTAGTAAGGGGGAATATATTATAGTTTTCACCTGAACAATGCCTAATCCGACTGTGGCATTTTTTATGAAGAAAGAGATTGGAATACATCAAATAAATAATTGAAGGAATTGGGTGTAAGTGCTAATCTTTGAGATGGGTCGCATGGGAACAGCCAGAACACTGTCGAACCAATAAATAAATAAAAGTAGACAATCACATGGTGTCAACGTTACAGACATACAAAATTTTAAAGATTTTATACGATCTCTGGGGCAAATGAGCAATGACACTGCAAACCAAGCACCGTGAAAAGCATTAATTAATCAAGGCAAGAGTCGACAGATCACTGCACTGCACCGTCAACCGAATGCCATGATGTCAATGACACCTTATCGCAGCAGCAGGAAGGTAGGTAAAAAGTATTAGAGTCAACACTGCTGTGCTTTATTAAGAAGTCTCTTGTGAAAGTGATATATTCTTGCCTGTCTTTGGCCTTTACGGCTGACGTATATAGCCCTTATAGAAGGCCATTAGTTTAATCTAGACTCTGAAACATGATGAAAGTTGACATTTTTTAAGATGCAGGTCATTACTTAAGACGAAAGAAGCGGCAATTGACAGAAAAAAATCCTAGGATCGTATGAAGATTGAGTCGTAGACCTTTGGATATGTAGTCCGACATTAACCCTTCCAGGCAATACAATTATTGAGTAGCAACTCAATGGGTAACTATTAACAATGTCTCAAAAAGGTCTCAACCCTACTGTCTGAGATGAAAGTCAAGTTGAGCAACGGAGAAAATCACTCAGCGACTGATGAAGCATTTTCTAAGCGTTCTTGGGAATTTTTTGATCCGTAATGGCGTTCTCCTTCCTACAACCATCGGCAAACTGCTATCACTTTCGGATTCTGCAGTAGTACTGAAGGTGGCTGGGTTAGATTGAGCGGCTGTGCAGAAACACTGAACAAATCAAAATCATTTTAAATACACTGCTCAGTCAGAACATTATGACCACCGACCTAATATCGATACAGATCCGTCAAGGCGATAGTAGCCCCACCTCGCGAGGAATGACTTCTAGTCAGTTACACACGCGGTACATGTAGTATCAGTGGGCGTGTTGCTCGTGTGTAGAATGATGGAGGCGCGCGATGTATCTGAGTTTGACCGAGGGCAGATTGTGGTGGTCAGGAGACCTGGCATCACACTTCGGAAACTGCACGACTTGTTGTGTGTTCGAGTGCTGTGGTGAGTGTCTTCAACACGTGGCAAAAGCACGTCCAGACGTCGTGGGTTTGAACCGCCACCTCTCATTACAGATGCTGGAAGTCGTAGGCTGGGCAGACTGGTAAAAGAGCACGTGTGGCGAACTGTGGTGGAGCTAACATCAGACTTTAATACTGGGCAGAGTACAAGTGTGTCTGAACACACAGTGCACCAGACACTCCTAACGATGGGCCTCCGCAACCGACCACCCATGCATGTGCCAATATTAACACCACTACATTGGCAACTACGACTGAAATGGCACTGGACGTTGGCGCAGTGGAAGAGCATTTCATGGTCTGATGAATCCCATACCTTCTTCTTTATGCCGATGGGCAGCGAATACGTCGTTGTCTAGGGGAACAACTCCTTGACACCTGTACTGCGGGATGGAGACAAGCTGGTAGCGGCTCCATCGTACACTGGCTGCAGACCACGTACACCCCTTCATGGCGATCATGTTTTCCTACAGCAGTCGCATTTTTCAACAAGATAATGTGCCCTGTCACAGGGTCAGGAATGTAATGGAATGGATCGAGGAACACAGTGGGAGTTCCAATTGTGTTGCACCCCTCACCCCCCACCAACGTGCCAGATCTGAATCCGATAGAACACATCTGGGATTTTATTGAACGTAGCGTCAGAGCTCATCGCCCTCCCTCCACGGAATTCATGGGAATTAGGTGACTTATGTGTGTAGACTTGATGCCAACTCCCTCCAGCGACCTACCTAGATCTCATTGCTTCCATGTCAACAAGCGTCGCCATTCTTACCCGTGCCAAAGATAGACATACCGGCTATTAGGTAGGTGTTCATAATGTTCTGGCTGATCAGTGTATACAGGGTGTTACAAAAAGGTACGGCCAAACTTTCAGGAAACATTCTTCACACACAAATAAAGAAAAGATGTTATGTGGACATGTGTCCGGAAACGCTTAATTTGCATGTTAGAGCTCATTTTAGTTTCGTCAGTATGTACTGTACTTCCTCGATTCACCGCCAGTTGGCACAATTGAAGGAAGGTAATGTTGACTTCGGTGCTTATGTTGACATGCGACTCATTGCTCTACAGTACTAGCATCAAGCACATCAGTACGTAGCATCAACAGGTTAGTGTTCATCACAAACGTTTACAAATGCGGAGTTGGCAGATGCCCATTTGATGTATGGATTAGCACGGGGCAATAGCCGTGGCGCGGTACGTTTGTATCGAGACAGATTTCCGGAACAAAGGTGTCCCGACAGGAAGACGTTCGAAGCAATTGATCGGCGTTTTAGGGATCACGGAACATTCCAGCCTATGACTCGCGACTGGGAAAGACCTAGAACGACGAGGACACCTGCAATGGACGAGGCAATTCTTCGTGCAGTTGACGACAACCCTAATGTCAGCGTCAGAGATGTTGCTGCTGTATAAGATAACGTTGACCACGTCACTGTATGGAGAGTGCTACAGGAGAACCAGTTGTTTCCGTACCATGTACAGCGTGTGCAGACACTATCAGCAGCTGATTGGCCTCCACAGGTACACTTCTACGAATGGTTCATCCAACAATGTGTCAATCCTCATTTCAGTGCAAATGTTCTCTTTACGGATGAGGCTTCATTCCAACGTGATCAACTTATAAATTTTCACAATCAACATGTGTGGGCTGACGAGAATCCGCACGCAATTGTGCAATCACGTCATCAACACAGATTTTCTGTGACCGTTTGGGCAGGCATTGTTGGTGATGTCTTGATGGAGCCCCATGTTCTTCCACCTACGCTCAATGAAGCACGTTATCATGATTTCATACGGGATACTCTACCTGTGCTGATAGAACATGTGCCTTTACAAGTACGACACAACATGTGGTTCATGTACGATGGAGCTCCTGCTCATTTGCGAGGTGCCGGGGCTAGCAGTGTATTTAAGACTAAATTCTTCTAGAATCTACATATGTAAATGATGCTCTAAGCCCCCCCCCCCCCCTATTCTAACTCCGACTTTTGCTGTTGCACATGGATTAAAAAGAAACGCGAACTGGCTGTAATCGACCCTGCAAATGGAGTAGAAAAGAGTTTGGCACCTGCAATAATTTCATTTGATAAATAAGTTAAATAAAGGAAAGTTTCATTCACGTAGTGAGAAATGATAGGGTTGCTCTACCGATTAACAGAATGAAAGTTCTGTCCAAAATAACAATATGATTTACTATAACTCAAAATAATAAACAAAAACACATGAAACATTTACAGTACATCAAATTGGCTCAAATTGGATACTCAAATAAATGCTGTGAAGGTGAAGTTGTCCCTAAACTAGATTGTGACATTTATGACGAAGTGGTATGTGGAGCCAATTCCTTGCAACTCAAGCCTTAAGAGAGACACACAGCCAAGCCAGCATTAATTGCTGCTACATTAGTGAGAACTCAGACAATGAACACCCAAGACAGATCAAAGTTCGAAAAGACAAACAGGCGCGCTCTGCTGAGCTCGGATTATCACCTAGCAAAATTGCCTGCTTTGCTGGTGCTGCGGACGTACATTACCAAGCTGTCTTCTTAACTGCACGGACACGATCTGGCATACCGGAGGCGATGGCTGGTTGCTTCGACATCCCGTCGTGGTGATGATAATGTCGCGAGTATAGCCCGGAACAAATTATCCTGGCCTGGTTGTTCCAGACTAAAGACTTCCTAGCAATACAAATGCGCCTCTGATGGAGACGAAGAAGGCTCGCCACACAATCACTGACAGTACAGTGATTGATTTTAACAAGCGAAGTCACCCAATAACTCTGAAACAGTCAACTTTAGCCAAAACTGCTCAAGACAGACAACATAGGCCTCTTGTACGCAGATCGCTCAATTGCCAACTGTACTTGGAAAGTTACGTTGAAGTCGAAACTTCAGCAACTTCGTCAAACAGTTACAATTAAATAAAAGTATATTAGACAGCCAACGGAAGGCAGGCTGACCAGAGCAGCGAGAGCTCAGTCTTGTAACCTACTCCGACCAAAAGGCGAGAGCCGATTCCCCACAAGAGCACCCGTACACACCGAACACAGAACACTCCCGCCCCCACGACAGTGGCCGTGGTTAACCATTCCAATCAGCAACTCGAAAACCAGCGGAAAATTCCTCTCTATTGCCAGAGCACTACCATTCCACCAATGGAGATTCTTGGCGCCAATTTCTGCGCCGATTTTGCTACGTCACGGAGCTATGCCCTGAGCAAGCCAATCACAGTTACGATTTTGCAGAAAGCGCGGGAATTTGCCCGCCAAAACTGCCTGGGTACACAAGTCATTCCCACGCCTCGCTGGTAGCCCACAAAAAAGTGTTTTCGCTAAGTTTCTGCGAAGTAACGGAACCTCTAGCCCAGCCGCTACTTCAGGCCCCTGCGAGCGTGTCTCCGCCGTTATTCTACAATGTCGGCGTCTGGAAAGCATTCACTCGACTCCCTCACACCCGTCGGCTTACCCTTTCAAGATCAGCAGAGCCCGCCAGTCACCGGACCATCCGGGTGACGAGAGACGCTGTGTGGGAAGTCCGTGTGTGAAGGAATAGCAACTTTTCACCGCATGCAGTTAGAGAGGAAAATCGTAAGATAGAAATATGTGAGGGGGTTCATGCCACCTCTCATAGCCCCTACGCCAATTTAGGTTGTAATTGGTGAGCAGTTGGCTCACTTAGGAGCAAGGTAGTGAGTCAATCGCCCAAGAACAATCTTGCAAACTGACTCCACATGTCACACTCTATAAAAAAAATCACTGCAACTGAGAAATGCAGCTCATGGAGGATTATTTATGATGTAGCCAACTTAGCCTTCTTAATATGGAACTCTAACACTCACATTACACATCCATACCCAGGGAGCCCCTTCCAAACACCGATTCACACAGACATTCACACTCTAAATATGGCCCGGGCATATATGGAGCAGTTTATTCTTTACAATCAGAGTTGGAGTGCTCCACAATTAAATGCCCAAGATGTTACAACAATTTGAATCATTAAACTAACCTGAACTCACTCACACATGGTACTATTTAAGTTAACACTTTCTTTGTGAGCTTTCAGAATCTAATTACAACCTCCGATTCATTCTGTCTCCCTGCAGCAAGAATAATCTCTACAAAATGTTCCCTGAACTGATGGTCCATTCACAATGACAGTGGTGGTATCTGCTTCAGTTTATGGGGACTTCAGGCACACTGTTTGCATACACACAACAATAAATACAAAATACAAAAAAAACAACATGGTGTGGAGAACAATACAGTAATTTGTAATTTGTGCGCCCTACTCTATCACTTACATAAGAATTACAGTGTAAAACACAAACACATACAAGGTATAACATACATTACAAAAACAACACAAGAGAAAGAAATTTAAGAAAAAAAAACAAGGTTCATGGGGCGTCAAGTTGTGCTTGCACATTGCACAATGTTCACGACTGTGCTGAGAATGAGGCACTAAATCACATTGTTAGAAATATTCGAAGCACTTCACAAATTCGTTAGTTTCTCTGAGGGGGTTGGTATGTTGAGTCATATGCATTGATGCACGTGGTTTTATGTCTTGAGCATCGGAGGGGGCCTTTGGGATGGGGCCACAGTACTGACATCACATAGGGCTAAACGTCGGGTGTTGTTGCTACATTGTTGCAACAACAATAGAGTGTGCTGGAGCATCTGCAGTATGCTGTTGAGATTGCAGCAAGACCCACGCATATGATCATGGCAGTACGGTAGGAAGACATAGGCTCTCCTCATGTCGATTAAATGTCTCTGAGGTCTACTAGTTGGGATGCATCACTAGTCCAGGTCTCTTCTCTCCCTGGATAGTACTTTATGTTTCCCAATATTGCAGTTCGATGAGGGATGAGGGCATGTGGAGTGACTCCACAAGTGTGTGAGGTGATCTAGACAGGATCGAACTAGGAGCGACGATTGCTACAACTGCTTTCTAAGTGAGAGGAGACGTTAGAAATGAGACAATTCATTTGTTAGAGTTTGTGGCACGATACTGATTTGTGTATGCAGATCGGCCAATGCTAGTGAGTTGTAAACACTCAAATAGGTGATTATATAGCGTCCCTTTCTGTCCTGAGGCACATGAGGCGCAGGTTCTGACACCTTATGTGATCTTCGTGTACTCACGACAACGTGGTCTGCCGCAGGGAATCCCTCCATACGGCTGCCGCGTCCGGAGAGCTAGCTGGCTGTTGCGTGCTGGTCGCATGTCAGTGTCAACGGCCAGCCACACTTTCACCTGTGGCCCGGCGAGGGCTGTCTGCTGCCTAATCCCTCAGGTATACGGCCCGGTGACTGTCAGCTTGTAGGACCGGACGCTGCCGCACCCTTCTCGTCAGGTGGCGCGCTGACGCTCCCCTTCTTGCAGATAGCCTATGACCTCTTGTTTTTTTTGCTCGGGCCGGCCTCTGCATTGCCACGATTCCCGTCATCAGCACAGTTCTGACAAAAATCTTATGCCTAACTTTTTCCCATGGCCTTCTATGTTATAATAAATTTAAATAATGACACATTGATGGTCTGTCATTTCAGACACTCTTATTTTAATTTTATAGTTATTAATCTATGGCTATCATTATAACAAAATCTTAGTGTATCTAATCTAGACATGGAAATAATTTATCTATATATTTGTGTAAAGCACGATCTCCATACTGTACATGATGTGTGACAACTGATGCTATGTATTGGATGAACAACAAAATGTGTGGGCCTGCACCAATATTACTATTAATTATATAGCTCGACAGTAGACATCCTCAAGAATTAACTACCATTTGCCAACGAACTACATTCTATGTCTTTTGATTAAATTATGTTGTTATGCAGGTCGAAGTTTTACTGTGCTATAAACAACATGCAACTATTCTACTTTCGCTCGCCCGTCGTCCCTCCATCTCGGGTCTGTGGTTTGGTGACCTGAAAAATAGCATCCCAACAGGCACACGCCAAACACTTGTGGTAGAAAACCACCACAATATTAAGGATCTAATTATTGTTAAATCCTAAAGTTTAACTTATCCTAGTATATGGTACTCTCTCTCTCTCTCTCTCTCATTTATTTATTTTTTTTACCTTATAGAACACTCTTACATAATTCCTGTTACGCTGAGATGTCTCGCTGCTCGCCGCTATTGACGACAGTGATGTGCGCGCTGTACGACACGGCCTCCGAGTTCTCACTACGCCTCACTGAAACTCCAGAGACTGGGTTAGCCATGGCTATACAAGACAATAAATTTATAGTTGCAACTTCTTTTTCTATGTGATGCGGTTTTCGCGATCAAAGCACACCTTTCCAGAGGCAATGTAATATGACCAAGCCAGGACTGGTTCCTGTTGAGGATTCAGTCGCCCACCGCACTCCAGCTATACATTATGTCACGAATCTTCAAGTATAATTCCTTGGTTATTCATCAGTGACAGTCACGAGCAGCACACTAAATCCCCAACCAGCACATTGGCATGGTAGGCTTTATGCCCGCATTTCTACCGTCTAGGGCACCATTGGAGTCAAACGCTCACAGGTTTACCCGGACTTGCAAGACAACGATGCTGGCGCATCTCTGTAAAAACTATACTGCCCATATTCATCCTCGAAATCACGCAATATACCACAATCTTGCAGTGCACTGACGTGTGCCTGCAAACATTGGTATGAACGTCTCACGAATTGGTTGTGGCCGCTATGGAGCGTATCACGATATCCCAGAACGTTTCTAGAAGCACGTTCTTGTATGCGCCCGTTTGTGCGACATCTCCTCACTCATCATTATCCCTCAACATGGACACCAGACAGGAAAGGACAAAAACATTGCTCATGGAATGGTAGTGCCTCCTACTCCATCGACATTGGAAGTCGCGAACATATACAAAAAAAAAAAAAGACTAGCAGCAGTAAATTCTTTTACAAGCCAACGCAGCGTGTTAATACTTTAACAATCTTAATCTATTAATGCAACGATTAAGGTTCCCCGAAGAACGAGTCATATGTTTGCCTATTCTACTATGTGCATTACTTAAACTACTATTATTCCATGAACTTCTTTGTGTGAGAGATGTGGTGGAGTCCTACGGACTAGCGCCAATCCCTTGTTAGACTCCCCCTCCTCTGACGTGCATTAGGATTTGCAGGTCTAATTTCAGTCTCCTGGTTCTCCTGTTGTCCTTGATTTCGCTCTCTCCAATTACGGTCGCTTTGCCCTTCGTTATTCCTCCTGTCCCCGCTTCCTTGTCTAGCATGACCCTGTTCCCCGACGTTCTGGTTCCCGTGCCTCTGGTTTCCAAAACCTTGGTTAGCGTAATCTTGATTTCCGTAACCCTGGTTTCCTAAATGACCAGTGCGATTATGCCATCTGTTGTCGTCCTCCCTTGCTGGTCGTTGGTATTTGTTACTTTGCCCCTTCTTCCTATCCTTTAAGTCTTGTTTGTTAAAGACAACTTCGAGTTCACGCAATAGACTCTTGAATGCTTCTATGTCAGATCCACACATCCCGACAAGTTTCTGTTAGTACCTAACTGGCAATTTGGAAAAACAACATTTGATGATTTCTCCCTTGCTATATGGACAATCTGAAAATTGATTCTTCTTGAGTAAATCATCAAAAAATTTGGTTGCGCTCCTTTGCCCGGACACTTCCAGTTCAGGACAAAATATTATTTCCTCTTTAATCCTGTCTTGCGTTTCCTTTGACCAGTAGATCCCCAAGAACGCATCAACAAATTACTGATAAGTCTGACACATCGCTGCCACACCCCGCACCTTTTCCGCGGCTTGGCCTTCGATGTGTCCACACATGAATTCTAATTTTGCCAGGGTTGGCCATGATGACGGTGATGAATTTGTAAACTGCATCACCCAGCTCTTGGGATGCATCGACCCTCCATTATCTCTGAACTTTTGGAATTTTAGTATCGACAGGAAGTGATTGTGATCAAAATCCTGCCCGATCCTTGCACTGGTGTTGTCACTCGTTTCCGATACTTGCACGTCTGCTGAGTGTCCTGATCTATCTTGCTGATAACTGTGATGTGCTACCTCTGTATCACAGTGGGAGTGGCATTCAGCGTTCACTCTTCTAAGTGGGCTGCAATTATTGGACCTATTACTCGCTGTTTCTCCGTATGCACTGTTAGTTGCATACTCTGTCTCTGGGCTAGAGCACGGCGAGCTTTTCCTCGGAGACACAATTCTGTGTACTCCATCATTGGTATCCGAACGCGCAGTGCTCGTGTACCCGTTTCGCTCTAGTTTTGCTATTCGACTCTCTACTTCTTTCATTCGTTTCGTGATGTTCGTAACCGCGATATTACCTTGAGTTTTTAAGAACGCTAGGGATTTTGAGTGGGCTTGTGTCGCACGTCGCAAGCGACCTGCGAGTTGAGAAGTTACTTTTGCGATTTTCATTGCCCCTGTTGCTGCCGTTTTGGCTAGGCCTGCTGCTTTTTGTGCAGCCAATGACATTTGTTTTGCTTCTCCACATTCTTTCTTTATTGTTAGTAATTCCCCACGAATTTTCCCTGCCGGCCGAAGTGGCCGTGCGGTTAAAGGCGCTGCAGTCTGGAACCGCAAGACCGCTACGGTCGCAGGTTCGAATCCTGCCTCGGGCATGGATGTTTGTGATGTCCTTAGGTTAGTTAGGTTTAACTAGTTCTAAGTTCTAGGGGACTAATGACCTCAGCAATTGAGTCCCATAGTGCTCAGAGCCATTTGAACCATTTTGAATTTTCCCTATATGCGAAATTATCGCCTGAGTGTCCTTCGTACGCTGTTCGTCAGCTTCTTCCTTCACCTTCTTATGTTGTTTCTCATTTTCTTCCTTCTCCTTCTTACGTTGTTTCTCATCTTCTTCCTTCTCCTTCTTACGTTGTTCGTCAGCTTCTTCTTTCATTGATCGTAGGAAGCTTAGTATTGGGTTAATGTCATCATTTTGATCTTCGTCACACATGGGTGATGTAACTCTGGACACCTGGACGCTAGAGCTCTGACGTGACCGAGCTGTCCTCTGTCTGCACTCGTTCGTTTGACTATAAACTTCTGCTACCGTCTCGACCTGTGTCTCTGTTCCATCCTCCACTTCACTATCATAATCACGGTCGCGACGTTGCTCTAAGATCGCGTCCAAATCACCTTCCTCATCAATGATCCTGTCGTCCTGTGCTGCTAAAAATGTGCCCATCTCATCTCCGAACCTATCAAATGGTTCAAATGGCTCTGAGCACTATAGGACTTAACATCTGAGGTCATCAGTCCCCTAAAACTTAGAACTACTTAAACCTAACTAACCTAAAGACATCACACACATCCACGCCCGAGGTCCGAACCTATCCTCGTCAGTAACCTGCCTCTTATCCATTATGGTATCCTCTTTTGTTCTAGTTTCGCTCGATAATAGTCGTGCCTTACTTCTCGTGATCATTCATGAAAAAACAAATTTATCTAAAATTCACAATAAAAATCATCTACTCCCAATATTTTTCCACATAGGCATAAAATTTCAACAACGCCGTTCCAACGCTGTAACTACAAGCACGATTTGTTGTGGTACAGAAACTGCACACAAACCTGACAAAGTGTGATGTGGTACGGACACCACATCAAAGAAACACAAAAAACAACGAACAAACAAAAAATATATACACTGAAAACAAAAACTGTAATCATGCACCGCTAATAAAAACTAATCGCGGAAATTCAAGAAAAAGAACTTGGGTACTAATCATTAAAAAAAAGAGAAGAAAAAAATTTTAATGTTCCTACTAAGAACACTGTTAGCTTATCAGTGATTCACAGGAAAGATCCGAGGCTCAGGGTCGCAATTTTATGCGAGGTGCCGGGGCTAGCAGTGTATTTAACACTAAATTCTTCTAGAATCTACATATGTAAATGATGCTCTAAGCCCCCCCCCCCCCTATTCTAACTCCGACTTTTGCTGTTGCACATGGATTAAAAAGAAACGTGAACTGACTGTAATCGACCCTGCAAATGGAGTAGAAAAGAGTTTGGCACCTGCAATAATTTCATTTGATAAATAAGTTAAATAAAGGAAAGTTTCATTAACGTAGTGAGAAATGATAGGGTTGCTCTACCGATTAACAGAATGAAAGTTCTGTCCAAAATAACAATATGATTTATTACAACTCAAAATAATAAACAAAAACACATGAAACATTTACAGTACATCAAATTGGCTCAAATTGGATACTCAAATAAATGCTGTGAAGGTGAAGTTGTCCCTAAACTAGATTGTGACATTTATGACGAAGTGGTATGTGGAGCCAATTCCTTGCAACTCAAGCCTTAAGAGAGACACACAGCCAACCCAGCATTAATTGCTGCTACATTAGTGAGAACTCAGACAATGAACACCCAAGACAGATCAAAGTTCGAAAAGACAAACAGGCGCGCTCTGCTGAGCTCAGATTATCACCTAGCAAAATTGCCTGCTTTTCTGGTGCTGCGGACGTACATTACCAAGCTGTCTTCTTAACTGCACGGACACGATCTGGCATACCGGAGGCGATGGCTGGTTGCTTCGACGTCCCGTCGTGGTGATGATAATGTCACGAGTGTAGCCCGAAACAAATTATCCTGGCCTGGTTGTTCCAGACTAAAGACTTCCTAGCAATGCAAATGCGCCTCTGATGGAGACGAAGAAGGCTCGCCACACAATCACTGACAGTACAGTGATTGATTTTAACAAGCGAAGTCGCCCAGTAACTCTGAAACAGTCAACTTTAGCCAAAACTGCTCAAGACAGACAACATAGGCCTCTTGTACGCAGATCGCTCAATTGCCAACTGTACTTGGAAAGTTACGTTGAAGTCGAAACTTCAGCAACTTCGTCAAACAGTTACAATTAAATAAAAGTATATTAGACAGCCAACGGAAGGCAGGCTGACCAGAGCAGCGAGAGCTCAGTCTTGTAACCTACTCCGACCAAAAGGCGAGAGCCGATTCCCCACAAGAGCACCCGTACAAACCGAACACAGAACATTCCCGCCCCCACGACAGTGGCCGTGGTTAACCGTTCCAATTAGCTACTCGAAAACCGGCGGAAAATTCCACTCTATTGCCGGAGCACTGCCATTCCACCAATGGAGATTCTTGGCGCCAATTTCTGCGCCGATTTTGCTACGTCACGGAGCTATGCCCTGAGCAAGCCAATCACAGTTACGATTTTGCAGAAAGCGCGGGAATTTGCCCGCCAAAACTGCCTGGGTACACAAGTCATTCCCACGCCTTGCTGGTAGCCCGCCAGAAAGTGTTTTCGCTAAGTTTCTGCGAAGTAACGGAACCTCAGCCCAGCCGCTACTTCAGGCCCCTGCGAGCGTGTCTCCGCCGCTATTCTACAATGTCGGCGTCTGGAAAGCATTCACTCGACTCCCTCACACCCGTTGGCTTACCCTTTCAAGATCAGCAGAGCCCGCCAGTCACCGGACCACCCGGTGACGAGAGACGCTGCGTGGGAAGTCCGCGTGTGAAGGAATAGCAACTTTTCACCGCATGCAATTAGAGAGGAAAATCGTAAAATACAAATATGAGAGGGGGCTCATGCCACCTCTCACATTTGAGTCGAAGTGTTCGTACGCTTCTCAACAACAGATTCGCTGACCAGTGGATTGGTAGAGGCCAACCAATGCCATGCCCTCCACGCTCTCCTGACCTCAACCCTCTTGACTTTCATTTATGGGGCATTTGAACGCTCTTGTCTACGCAGCCCCGGTACCAAATGTAGAGACTCTTCGTGCTCGTATTGTGGATGGCTGTGATACAATACGCCATTCTCCAGGGCTGCATCAGCGCATCAGGGATTCCATGCGATGGAGGGTGGATGCATGTATCCTCGCTAATATAGTACATTTTGAACATTTCCTGTAACAAGGTGTTTGAAGTCACGCTGGTACGTTCTGTTGCTGTGTGTTTCCATTCCATGATTAATGTGATTTGAAGAGAAGTAATAAAATGAGCTCTAACATGGAAAGTAAGCGTTTCCGGACACATGTCCACATAACATATTTTCTTTCTTTGTGTGTGAGGAATGTTTCCTGAAAGTTTGGCCGTACCTTTTTGTAATACCCTGTATTTTGTGCTGGGATATATTATGCTGTCTGTGGGTAGAATTGACAATATCGCAGCCTGTCGTTCGCGTGCTTCGTGCAAGTACATCTACAGCTACATACATACTCTGCAAGTCGCCGTACTTTGCGTGGCGGAGGGTACCTTGTACCACTACCAGTCGTTTCCTTTCCTGTTCCACGTGCCGACAGAGAGAGGGAAAGACGACTGTCTATATTCCAGCGTAAGTGCCCTAATTTTTCATACCTTATCTTCATGGTCCCGACACGAAATTTATGTTGGTGGCTGTAGGATCGTTGTGCAGTCATCTCCCAATGCAAGTTCTATAAATTTTCTCAATAGTGTTCCTTGAAAAGAACGTCGCCTTCCCTTCAGGGATTTCCATTTGAGTTCCCGAAACATCTCCGTAACATTTGCATATTGTTCGAAACTACCGGTAAGAAATCTAGTAGCATGCCTTTGAATTACTTCGATGCCTTCATTTACTTCGACCTAGTGTTGATCCCAAACACTAGAACATTACTCAACAATAGGTCGCATTAGTGTTCTACATACAGTCTCCTTTACACATGAACCACACTTTCCTAAAAGTCTCCCAATAAACTGAAATCGACCATTCGCCTATTTTATCAACCACTCACCTTTTTTATCACAGTCCTCAAAATGGTTCAAATGGCTCTGAGCACCATGGGACTCAACATCTGAGGTCATCAGTCCCCTAGAACTTAGAACTACTGAAACCTAACTAACCTAAGGACATCACACGCACCCATGCCCGAGGCAGGATTCGAACCTGCTTCCGTAGCGGTCGCGCGGTTCCAGACTGAAGCGCCTAGAACCGCTCGGTCACAAGGGCCGGCTCACAGTCCTCATGTGCTCGTTCCATTTCATGTTGCTTTGCAAGTATGCACCTGGACATTTAAACGACATGACTGCGTCAAGCAGGACACTACTATCCTAAATTATGGGTTTTTTCCCCTACTCATCCACATTAACTTACATCTTTTTACCCTTAGAGGCAGCTGCCGTTCATCACACCAACTAGAAATTTTGTCTACGTCATCTCATACCGTCCGACAGTCGCTGATCTTCGACACCTACCCATACATCACAGTATTATCAGCAAACAACCACAGATCACAGCCGCCCCTCTCCCCCCTGTCTGCCAGATCATTTTTGTTTTTAGAAAGTAATAGCGGTCCTATGACATTCCCTGGCGCAATCCTGACGATAACCTTACCTCTGATGAATAGTCGTTGTCGAGGACAACACACTGTATCTTGTGAGGAAAGGACAAGCTGAGAGTCAAACAAGCTATGCTTCTAAAACCGTGCTGATTCGTGGACATAAACTTTTCGGACTCTATGCCTCTTTGTGATCACTGTTGAGGTTATCTATTAAAATCAGTTCAAAACAAGAAGAAAGATCATTCATATTAAAATACATCGAAATGTACAACTCTAAAAACAACTAAAAGGGCAACCATTTCGAGTAGTTTATCAAATTTTTTAAAATCATATATCATCCGCTCCTCTTTTGCCAGGTTTATATTAATTATTTGATTGGATTACTTATGTTTTTGAATAGAGTTCAAGTTTTTGACAACTGACTGCATCGCCTTTTTTCAGGTCGAGGGAATACTATAAAACGTTTCTTTTACTTTTCGTCCTCTTTGAACACTGTTCTGCGAACATAAAAGCTATTTTAATTGGTAAAATACTGAAGACAGAGACAAGCAGAATTCTCTTTACCTTTTCCTATTTATTTTGCTTCGAACAGAACAGTCTAATATTCATGTTTCTTAATGAACGCACTACCATTTGACTGTATTGTTGTTTATTTAATTACGACCCAGATTTCGGCCTTTTGGCTTGGGGCACTATGGGACTCAACAGCTGAGGTCATAAGTCCCCTAGAACTTAGAACTACTTAAACCTAACTAACCTAACTACATCACACACATCCATGCCTGAGGCAGGATTCGAACCTGCGACCGCAGCAGACGCGCGGTTCCGCACTGAAGCGTCTAGAACCGCTCGGCCACCGTGGCCGGCTTTTGGCCTTTCATGCCATTTTCAAGTGACTGAGCTTATGCCACTTGGAAACGGCATAAAAGGCCGAAACCTGGGTCGATAATTAAACAAACAACAGTAAAGTCAAATGGCGGTGTGTTCATTTAAAAATTATTGTATGACTGTTGCTCAGATGACTGAGTCTGATAATGCTCCAAGTTTGCCCTATTCATACACTTCTCTATGAAATAATTCCATATAATTACGTCACGTAGTGCAGAAATAATTTTGCCATGTGTAATGGTGGATAACAATAAATGGCAGAGTTAATTACAAAGGCATGTTCCTTTCTACTGCTGATCGTAAATTAACTTTCTCTGGTCTTATCTCTGCCTTCACAAACAGGGAGACAATTGAACATACAGACAGTAAAATAAATTTTTACTGTACACATATATGTAATAACAGTAGTAGGGTACTGGTGCTACCAGGACACTTTTGATATCAAATTCATATGCATATTAATTAAATTGATCAATTAATAACCCCCTCACCATCACTCCCACCAACCCGCCCCTCACCCCAATGCCGAGCCCCAGATGACATTTTCCGTTTTCCTCAGCCAGCACTTGGGTCGCCGCTCCCTTCCCCTCCCCACCCCTCCACATCCCCCTCCCACACCTACCCTATTGGCAAGAATTGCGAATTTCGGCGGGAATTTCGAATTTTCGCGGAAAAATCCAATTGTCAATTCAGAGGACGTAATGTTAACGGAAACTGTTTATAATACGGGAATAGGTGGTAGAAATAAAAAAAGTCAGAGAACTGAAATTGGGTAATTATGCACTGCAGAGGACATAATTTGCGTTTCATAGGACAGGTATATTCTTGTTTAACTTCTGATCACATTGTATACTATAATCGTGAAGTCATTAAGATCCTCTGTGATGCTCTGCTGGAGGCACATGCAACAGAAAGCAGCGTGCTGACTGTATGTGCCTAGCACTGGTATTCGTGAGTGAACAGACCTTCTCACAGTGCAGACCCTACTGACTGCATGTCAGCAGCCCCCTCCCACGCTTCCCCCTCCTGCTACTGGTGTGGTTGGCTCCACCCCTTCCCCTCCTCCTGCCCTGTGCCACCCACCCCTCATCAGGCTGCAAATGCCTTGCGTCACCTTGGGGGCTCAGTCTGCCTCAACTGGGCTGCATTCGTGACGGCTGCTGCAGCTTCCTCTCCTTGCCTGACGTTACCATACCCGCCTTCCACCTCTTGCCCAGACTTTGTGCCCTCCACTACTGCACAGCGCCACAGGGAGTGCTTGGATAGACTGGCCAGAAGTCAAAGAGAAACCAGCAGATGACTGTAATGTGAGCTGCCCCCACATGACAGTGGGCCTCTACCTCAAACGATACATTTGCTTTTGAAGTTTAGCATCTTCCTCCCACAGCTGTACACTAACAAAAAACAACATGTTTTTCGAGGGATGCAACTGACATCACAAGTGTCAGGCTATCTCTTTGTCCCAGAGTGAACAAAGAGAGTTTTTTTGTAAATCTAGCAGCTGCATCCATTTTTCCAGCCACTTGCAGCCACTTGCCAGCAAACAAAGGAAGTTTTCGATAGCTCCCCTGTCTGCTTGTCCCAGAAATTTTTTCACCCTTGCAGTAGCCAACTGCACCAAGCCTTCTTCAGCCTGCTTGAAGAAAAAAGAAGGCAAGTCATAACTTGCTGGTATGGCATTCTGAGTTCCTGCCGGACCTCTGCAAAATAGAGGGTCCAGTCTGAGGGTACATAAAGCCCAACGCTCCCCACAATGATCATCAGTCTTTGACACTGGCTAGTTGTGTCTGTGCGATTCTCACAACATGAATTCGCCAGCCAGTAGCGATGCCAGCGGCAGTGGTGATGGAAAACGGCCAAACTTGTGGCAGCTGCCATTTAAGTGTTTATAAAAAAATTATGAGTTCAAATTGCAACAGTTATAAAATTTCATAGCAAAGTATTCAAATATTTCATACATTGTCGTAGGGAGTGGTTATAAAAGTTCTTTTTTTTCCTTGCTATTGTAGCATTCATTCCCAAAATGCTGGCTGGATTAGAACATCAGCTGGAAGCTGAAATTCACCAACAAGCTGCAGAGGTTGTGCTACCATCATGTAAGTACGTCTCAAAATGTGTATGATAGTTTACATATTTAGAAAACATCTCTTTACGTATTCAAATCATAAGAAGTGCTTATAACATTCCTACTGTTGTTCTAGCATTAGAAGCTGCAAATCGCAGGCAAGCCGAAAAGGATGTGCTACATCATGAAAGTATTATATGTTTTCAATTTCTGTGTGATAGTTAACATGTCCAGAAAACAGCTCTTGATGTATTCAGATCGTAACAAGTGTTAATAAAAGTTTTGGTCTCGCTGTTGCAGCAATAGAATGACAGCTGACCGACATTCAGCGGCTGCTGGAGGCCGAAATGCAGCAACAACATGAGTACATTTCTAATATATTGCTGCTAGACTTTTTTTTCATCATATACTGTTTTGTGAGGCATACATTCTTCATTGTTGTAGATGTTGCTATGGAGCAGAAGGAGGGTGATAATCTAGCATCGGTAAGCATCGAGAATGATAACCAAGAGTCCTCACTTCCTTCTCATATTAACTTTTTTCTTCATAGTTATGTATAATCAGTATCTCGCTGTAGACAAATTCAGTACCGATTTTTTTGTTGTTGTTTCCTATAATCAATATCTTGTTGTAGATGACTTTTGTGAGATGTATCAGCAGCTCTGCAACAACACTTCTGGAAAGGGTGAACCACCAGATTGGGTGCAAGAGATAGCAGCTGGATGAGTAGGAGGAAATATTTAATTGGGTAAGAGAACTAGCAGAAAGATCGGCTGAACTGCTCAATCCTGTGGCCCAGAGCGTAAAATTTGGTTATAATTATTATTGTAGAATGCTGATGTACTTAACTATTGCTCTTTGTTTACAGCATGTACCTAAAAATCTTGAGTGTTTTACTTAATTCTTTTCCATTATTCGTATGTTGCAGAGGTGTCACCAACACCACCACCAAAACAGCTTTCTGTGGCGTGGGCACCTAGAGTGGTGGTTGTAGGGGTAGGTATCAAACATACACTGAGCACCACCATGCAAAGCGCCAGTGATGACTGTGTGAGAGGTGGTGGAAACAGCTGCGGCTGCTGCAATGCCAGCCCCCACACCACCATATACCCTCTGGCGTCTATGGGAGATTCAGTCAGAACAATGATCTCCCACCCCCCAGGCTGGCGATGGTGAAGGCTTCAACATGCAGAAGAATCAAGAAGCACCCTTTCCACAGCCTGGGTGCTCCACAGAAGCTCACTGCAGCCACCTCCTCCTACTTCAGCTCCGACAGTTCACCCTCATTAGCAGCAGAAGGTATATGTACTTCATCAGATACCCCTAACCCAAGAAAGCGCCTCCTCCCCAACTGCAAGCAGTTGTCTCCTAGTTGTAGTGTTAATGATAATGAACTTGTGGTAGTGGCAGTGTTCTATACTATCCTGATAGTGAAGGTAATCAGATTAGCAGCGTCATGACCCCTCTAAAATACTTGGTGGTTGCTAGAGCCTTTGAGGAGCATATCCCGTTCATTATAATTGACAATCTGGCTGGAGGTTCTAGAAGCATGCCTCCTGGTGCTGGAGGCAGAGCTCCTCAAGCCCAAGATGATCCAAGATACGATGCCATTAAACATATTGCAGTACTCCACTACGAGTTGACTCACCCCCTTCCACCACTCCCCATAAACAGTAGGGAGCTGCTGAAGAGAAAATCCTATGCTTCATCTGGGGTGACAATGACGTTATATCTCAGAGTACATGAATTGCCGAGTGGTATCATGATTCCACCTTGGGTGCTATACTGGCTCAGTTTTCGAAGATGGAAGTAAAAGGGTCATCTAAAGCGCCCAGCCAAATGCCACACCTCGACATCCATATTCATGTTTATGATCTGTTAACTGGAAGGTCCAGCTATATGAAACTCCCAAAGTATATAGCTGATAGGAAGGCAAGCATTAATGTCCAAAATGAAACGGGTAATGCCTGTTTTGCATAGTCGATCCTGCCTTGCAAGAGAAACTTCAGTGTACATCTAGAGTGTACAGGTCAATAGCATGCGCGCAAAAATATGATTCCTGGATGGTATAGCTTTGATGGTATCAAGTTCCCTGTAAATATTCAGGACGTACCAAAATTTTTTTCACACAGAACCCCTGAATATCAATTCATGTTTATGGCCTGAAGAAGCAGAAAAGCAAGCCAGATGAGCTGGACAAGCAAACTGTAGTTTGATCACTCCATTTTGCTAAATATGCAGATGAGTGTGATCTTCATGTAAACATGCTGCTCTTCTATGAATGTGATAATAAGCATTATATGTGGATCAAAGACATGTCCCACCTCCTAAACTCCCAATACAATAAACACAAGTGTAAACATCACATTTGCCTCATGTGTCCAAATACCTTTTTGGATGAAAAGTGTTTAAAAATAATCTGAAGGATTGTGAATCCAAGGAACCATTACATGTTGTTATGCCTTCAGAAGAAAACAAGTTCATTAAATTCAAGAATGCTCACCACCAGAAAAGATGTCTGTTTTTTGTATATACAGACTTCGAATGTCTGCTTGCTGCTGTCACCCACTGTCAAGAAACCCCTTAGCCTCACATACTACCTTCTGGCAAAAACATGTACCGTTTGCAGGAGCGTACCAAATTGCTCCTACGATTCAAGTCTTAACAGTTATGAATGTTATGTCGAGGATAATCCTGGAGTTTGGTTCCTCACTGAGCTTGAAAAACTCTCATGGGTTGCTGATAGGCTTTACAGCACCAACATCCTGTGACTGAAACAGAGTAGAATAAAAAATTATACAATGATGCGGTTAACTGTCATATTTGTGGGCTGCTGTAAGATAGAATAGCTGAAACTCCCGTAGAGATCATTGTCATCTCACAGGGAAGTTCTGCGTGCAGCTCACAATACATGCAATTTGAAATATCAGTTACCAAGGCACATACCCGTATTTTTCCATAATTTAAGTGGGTATGATGCTCACTTTCTACTTGAGCTGTTGGTTAATTTCGGCTGGGAGAAAAATCAGGTCAGTATAGTGCCCAAGAGTGTTGAGAAATATTTTTCATTCTCCAAACGAAGGACACTACAAATTATGCTCCGCTTCTTTGACATGTTATGTTTTATGCAGGAGCCACTCCTGAAATGCGTTGAAACTCTGCCTGAGAAGGATAAGCATATCACCCAATCTGCATACTTTTAAGAGGAAAAGTTTCAGCTTGTGACTAGGAAAGGAACTTTCCCTTATGAGTATCTGAATAGAAAGGCGAAACTCGATGAAACCAGGCTACCTGACATATGTACATTTACCAGTACTCTCACAAGAGATGCCATAATAATGCAGATTATGAGCATGCCATGAATGTCTGGTGGGACTCAAACATTTCCAATTTGGGTGAATACACAAGACTATGCTTGGACACAGACATGCGCTTGTTTACAAATGTTTCTGAAAAGTTCCAAAGTGTCTGCATTGGCATGTACTCTCTGGACCCTGTCTTTTATTACACGGCACCTGGGTTGTCCTGGGATGCAATGCTCAAGAAAACGAGGTGCAGCATTGAACTTTTGACTTATGCTGGTAAACTTATTTTCTCTGAGCGCGGGATGCGTGGAAGACTTTGCCAGTGTGTACATGGACACACCTAGGCAAATAATCCGCATATGGGTACAAGGTTCAACGCATCCTTCAATTCAAGTTAAATTCTATATTATGGGCACACCATAATGCAGCCACTGCCAGTTGTTTGGTTTTATGGGTGCCTGAAAGTGAAGTGGATTAAGTCGAAAAAATATTAGGTCTGGCGGCTGGTTCTGATGTAGGATATGTGGTGGAGGCAGACCTCTTATACCTTGTTAGTATGCATGAAATGATAACTGACTTGCCATTGTGTACAGAGCAAGTTCCACGAGGAAGCACTATCCCTAAACTGATGACCACTGCTGGACACAAGCAGAGGTACATAGTTCATTATCATGAACTCCAGCAGTGTCTCAGCTTAGGCGTGGAGCTAGGCAGAATCACCCAGGCTATCTCCTTCAATCAGTCCCCCTGGTTGAAGGATTTTATTGAATTAAATACTGAAAACAGGTCGGAAATGACTAGTGACTTCAAAGAAGATTTTTATAAATTAATGAATAATTCCATTTTCGGTGTTACCATGAAGAATGTAATTAACGAATGTGATATTTTGATTAGAACCGAATGGGTGGGCGCTGTGGCGTAAGAATGAGCGTCGCCAGGCCAAATTTTAAGCAGGTGACTATTTTCAATGAGAACTTTGTTGCTGTGGAGAATTCGAAGGTTTCAGTAGACTTCACAAAACATATCTATTTTGGTATGTGTATACTGGTCAACTCCAAACTCCACATGTACTGCTTCCACCTATGAGCTTGCTAAAACTCATTTCGTGAAACCAAAGTTACTTTATATGGGTACAGATAGCTTCATCTATTGGGTGAACAACTGCGATCCATATCGAGTAATTAGGCATCGTGGTAACAATTCGACACATCAGGATAGGCAGCTGATTATCCTTACACTATTGTTCTTTGAACAAGAAGCTTACCAACTTAATGAAAGATGAGACAGATGGATTGTCAGTTGTGGAGTTCATGGGTCTAAGATCCAAATTGTATGTATATCATAAAACAGATGGAACCACCCTGAGGCAAGCTAAGGATGTGCGACATGCAGCATCATGTGTCACCACAGTCGAAGATTACTTGCAGTGTCTGTACGGTGGCGTTCGCAGTGCTTTCCTGCAGTAGTGGGGCAATAAGGACGCCAGCGCATTTTGTTAGTGTGTGTTGCCTACATCAGGGGCAGGTATGCACTCAGGGGCAAACCTATTGTCCTCCTTTGATTGACAGGTACTTAATCTATTGTCCTCCCTTGATTGACAGGTACTTAACCTATTGTTCTGCTAAAAGGATCCTTCCTTAAGATTGACAGGCAGTTAACCTATTGTTCCCCTGCCCTCTACACCTCCTCCTCCCCCCTCACTGCTACAGGCCCACTTTCAGGTCTGTGTTATTGAAATAACCCTTCTCACTCTTATCAATTGGATTGACTACTTAATTAAGTTGATCAGTTAATTAACCTCCCCCTCTGGTAAACCCCCTCCCCTCCCACACTCCCTCCCAGGAATTGGTGGGAAAAAGACTCAGTTGATGGATCATTTGGAGGGCATTAGATTGTAGTGTGTGGGATATTGTTTAATCAATTTAGACATTGTGTGAAATATTGTTTATTTAAACAGTTTAGGGGTTTCAAGGCAGTGTATGGAATATATGGAAGTTGGTGGAGAGCAAGGCTCTCATAACAGGAAAGTCAAGGTTATATTCTTTATTTATATAAAAAAATCAATTTTCAGTAGTTGGATTTCTCTTGCTCATCATTATCTGCTTTTTGGAAACATGTAGGTTTTGTAAGAAGCATGGGGCAAACATATTGCATAACCTAATGTTCGGCACTGTACTACGGGTGTCTGAACCTAATGCTTGGCCCTTTGTTGACACTTAACCTATTGTTCTGTTAAGTGGTTTTCCATGTCACCCAAATTTCCTTAAACTATTCTCCTGCCTTTGATACCAAATTAAGTAATTAGTTACGTCCTCTCACCATTTTCTAGTACACTTTTAGAATTTCACTTGCTTTAGAACGCCATTTCTGGCGCATTCTCCTTTGTCAGATATCCCCTTAAACTATTATAATGTGCTTTACATAAAAATTATGCAAATTAACCTATTGTTCTGCATTTAACTTGCTGTTCTGCTCCGTGTCACCCAATCATGCACACTCTCCCCTTAACTATTGTACCACTAGCACCACGTTGATGTAAAGAATTTATGCAAATTAATTAAATCGATATTCTTCACATGTATGGGGTAGTTTTTTTCCTTAATTCACAGCATCCTATTGGTTGGTGAAATCTATGGAATATAGTTTAAACAAAAGATCACTAATAAAAAACACATCCCGCCACTCGATGTCTGACGCCAACCCCGCACACGCCCCCAGGAGTTAGGATGCACTGGTAGTCCCCACGAAGTGACAACGTGGCAATCAGCTGCCAAGTGACACGTAGGTACCAGTTTGGGTCCCGCAAGGATGAAAAGGTGGCATCTCTTTCATACTTGACACCTGAGAAATTCCTGTCAAAATACATGTTCACCTAGGCACCATTGCTGGTGTGATGACGCATAGCTGCGGTGCGGGTCCAGCACTGAGAGTGATGTTGCAACGCTTCCCAGAATAGCACAGGGTGCATTCTTCCTATCAATCTTAACAGGACAGCCCATCTATCACTGAATTTACCCATCAAACTGCAGCTCCTGCCAGTATGGGAGCGCTGGCAGTCCTTCTTTTTTCTGCAGATGAAACTTTCAGCGGCAAAAGCTAGTTTGTATGCATCGCCATATTGCACCAGCAGTTAAACCCTGAAAAAGTTGTCTACGGATCATCAAAAACGTATAAGACTCACAGGAATATTGGGAACCAGGAACATATTTACCAGTGTAACTACAATTAAATATTCCAATTTCTGCTGCAATCTGACATCAATCGATGTACAGGTAATGTCTCCTCTTGACAGCTGTGGTTCTGGAATGAATCTCAGTATTTATAGTGCACATAATTTCCACGTAAAAATCTCTCTCATCCCCTCATGGTTATCGATGCTCTGAATCTATACATCCCTCATGATGGGACACACAATCATTTTTTCTGGTCATGCCATAACATTGCACAGTGATATATACACATTTTACACAAACAGTGCAGTTATCTTTTATATCTGTACAGCACCCGAAAAAGTTATGGTATACCTACACACACACCAGCTATATGTCTCGATCTCTTCAGTCTTAGGAAATTTACAGACAAAGTCTTCGAATCAGCACCTCAGGAAAGTGCTGCATCCTGCTAAGATTCTCTCAAACAAGTGTTATGAACGACAGGCATCTGGCATTATGTGATAATGAATACCGCTTAGGGGTAACGATGAGGGGACGTATTGTTACAGCCTTATTGCCCATCCTGTTTGCACACTTAGAAGTGCCAGTTGAACACTTGCATTGCTACATTGTGCAGCTGTTTTTACATCAATCATATAGCTATCGGCCACCAGACACTCATACATATACTGCAAAGACAGACAGCATAAGCACATGCACCATAGGTGTACTCCTCGCTGTACTAGATATTTCCCGCCAGGTTGGGTGGTCATCCACTTCTGACATGTGACCAGAGCACCCTCAGCAGTCCGAAGTCACTCTCAGAACTGTTCTTCAAATTCGGAGTCGGCTCCCCTCGGCACAAAAGCATTACTGCTTCTGACCCCAACCTGCTTGCTTGCTCGCTTTTCTACACCCATCTCCAGACTATGGGATTACAAGAACATACGTAATTTCGCATGGTTTGCCAGAATATCATACCATTTCTGCAATACATCTCGATATCAAGCACATACCAGTATCGTACCGATCGCAACATAATTCCGAAGATATAGACTGGAAATTATTTCTCTACAAACCCAAAACTTTAGCCAGGTGGAGCGTGCTGTACACCATTGAGTAACTAGAAACTTACCCCATCTGTTACTCTGTTTGCTGAGCTCGTTTCGCTGCTAATTTTTGCCATTTCCTGCGAGGGCTGTCTATTTCTGGCTCAGAATGTGCCCTACATGGAATTTCGTATTCTGAAAATTCGGTGTTCTCGTCCTTTCGGTTCCCATCTGTCTAATCTGTCTCAATTGTATCGTAATCTACCTGAGCCTGCTGATTCTGCAGCTCACCGACTGTCCTATTCTCTGGTTCACCGTCTGTCCTATTCTCAATGAGCGTGTTTGCTTGCTGTTTATATGGTTGATTCTCCCCCATCTTGTCTACTTGCTGTCTATCACGTAACCTTTTGGCTTGTGCTCTCGTTAACATGGAAGTTCTTTCAACACACCACAACCCTATCTACAAAACTGTACGACCACTTACCAGTTGGTTGAACCAACAACAACAACGTCGTGAATTCTCAGCTACTGTTCTATGTGCTCTGCTACAGTCTCCAATCTCTACCTGTGTGCTTGCAAAGGGAGTAAAAATGTTACTTCTTAATTCTAACTTATTTGATACTCTATCACTCTGTGTCTCTGCGTCTGTGCCTATCACCCGAAAATCCTATGCCCTATCAGCTATTCAAAAATCGTAAAAATCCAAAAATTTTCAACACAGTAACACAAGACCTTTTCACTACAATTCTGCTTTCCTCGCTACTTGTATCTATTCTAATCATGAATATTTGCGAATAACTCTTTAAGACATGAAAGAAAATTTTTCAAAGTGATAATGCACCTTAACATAAAAATTTTTTTCTCAAATTAACTAAATTTCTTTTTTCCAAAAAAATTACAGTTATGTGCTTCTCGTTTAACTTGACATTGCATAAATATCAAAAAACTTTCTGTAACACCGAAAATTTTTTTTATTAATATTGCGACCTGCCTTACCTATCATCTATCACCTATTCTGACACTGTCCTATCTTGGTAACCTACCAATCTTACCTATCCTGGCAGGGTCGCCATTTTCTGTCAGTATGTGGGCGTTATGTTGACGAGTTGTGCAACAGATTGATCTGACAAGTACCCTTTGGCTCCTGCAAGAAGCAATTTCCACCCCATACTACTACAGAAGTTAGACAGATGCTCCTAACGTACCCAAAAGAAATACCTGAAAAACTTTCAGCAATAAATATCTTCTGGAGTCATCCACTGTAAGGAAAAGACACAAAAATATTCTATTTTCTTACGTAACTAGTGGGATACTGGGGTTCTGGAGTATTGCTAGTTAGTGTAAGAAAAACATTAAGCGAACATAAAATATTATTTATTGCAAAATCTGAGAAAATCAAGTGAAACTTTTATTTATAAACTGATACACAAATTTCCGGGTTCTTTTCGGAATAGGAGGTTACCTCTTATGGATAGGAATCCTGTTAATGAAATTTATATACAAAGTGTGGGAAAGCTCTTTTATCCCTTTTATTTAAGAATGTTATTTACTCGGCAGAACCGCACCTACTCAACTTGAATAATTATCTGATTGAATTTTTCTAAGTACGGTCAAGGCTGTCGTGTGAGAAATGTAATGGAGTGATGTGAACGAAGTACGTTTTTTCTAATGAAGGAAAAAGGGGGTCACCTATGCTGTAGTGCACAATACCCTGAGCTGCGACGACTGCTGCTTGCCTCATTCGCCGCTGAAAAATAACAATACTACCTCTTTCTGTCTGGATTGACCTTCGCCAATCGAACTCTTACTACGCGTTGATGAAGTCAAGGACTCCTATCTGCCCCTAGTCTAACTATTGGCATGGTACACCAATCAGATAATCAGTCCACCGCGATGCCACTCAATGTTCGCTCACAGGCGCTAACTAATACTCTGTCTGTGTTCACACTCCACATTAAGTGTCGCAGCCAACACAGGAGCAAACGCTTAATCGCGAGCGACTCAGTATAGAGTATCACTCCAATTCACTAGCGACAGAGGTACTCTCTCAGTGCAGTACTGAGTTGAGACTTTGTTCCTCACTCTCTGCGTACAAGCACGAGCACACTCGCTCCCGCTACATGTTCCTGCTTCAAGAGCGCCACCGGAACGACCCCTCTCCATGCCAAAAGCGAAAGGGTATATCATCTGCTGTCTTTCCCTCACTCCTCCAGCTCATTGTGTCAGAAATAGTCCGCAGGAGAATGGCGCTCCGTTTAAGACCACCAATCCGGAAATATATAGCATCTGCGTTAGGCGTTTACTGTCCCCCTGTGAGAACTCTGAAACTGTGCACTAGGACCGTCAAAAATGCGTATGCTGGGGCTCTCCCAAACAATACAGCGGGTTTTGCTTTTAAGGTGAACATGCAAGCCATTATCCCTTTTCTCTCGCAAAAAACTGTGTTTGTCCCTGGGCTGTCGGCCGGCCAGCGCAGCTGTGTGCTATCGCACCCTCCTATGGACTTTCCGATGGGCTGGTTGCCTCCGCCGAACAAAAATTCCTGTGGCCATCGTGTCTTGAATGTTTGTGTATGCCAGCCTCGACTTTTTAATCTCGGTGTGCACTTGCGATTTATTTATTGGATTTGCATGTCGATTAAATGGAAATATCTAAAACTGATTCTGCCCTATCGAGTTTGGGATCAAATGAAACGTCTTGATACGCAGAATATGATGGTGAGGTCGGAATATGTAAGAAATGAAGGTCAGGAGACCACGCCACCTCACAAGATGAGCACTCCGATTTGCCGCTGTTTCCAGAGCAACTAGTTCTGCAAGGAGGCTCCACCCCAAAACTGATGGCAATACTGGGGAATATCGCAATCTCCAGCAGTGTCTCAGCTTCAGGATGAAGCTGGTTAGTATCACTTACGCTGTCTCCTTCAAGAAGTCCCCCTGGTTGAAGGAGTATATTGATTTGAATACATGACAGAGAGCGACTTTGAGAGAGATTTTTATAAGTTAATAAATAAAGCAGTTTTCGGCAAAACAATGGAGAATTCGAGGGAACGACGTGAAATTTTGATTGGAAACGAATGGGATGGGCGTTATGGCGTTAGAATATGCATTGCCAGACCAAATTTTAAACAGGTCACCATATTCAATAAGAACTTTGCTGTTGTGGAGATGGCGAAGACTTCAGTAGAATTTAAGAAACCTATTTATGTGGGGACGTTCATTCTAGACCTATCCAAACTCCGCATGTACCGCTTTCATTCTGAGTTTGCGAATACACGTTTCATAGAATCCTAAATTACTTTATGTGGATGGAGATAGCTTCAGCTGTTGAGTGAAAAACTGCAATCCATATAAAGTAATGAGGTACCACACTAATGAATTCGACACGTCCTCATGCACAGCAATAATCCTTATGGTATTTTTCCACAGAACAAGAGAGTTATCAGCCTTATGAAAGATGAGGTATATGGAGTTTGTAGGTCTGCAATCAAAAATGTATGAGTATCACACATTGTAAAGGGTATGCGTCATATGGCATCAAGAGCCCTCTCTATCACAGACTATTTCTGGTGCCTGTAGCCGGCCGCGGTGGTCTCGCGGTTCTAGGCGCGCAGTCCGGAACCGCGCGACTGCTACGGTCGCAGGTTCGAATCCTGCCTTGGGCATGGATGTGTGTGATGTCCTTAGGTTAGTTAGGTTTAAGTAGTTCTAAGTTCTAGGGGACTGATGACCACAGCTGTTAAGTCCCATAGTGCTCAGAGCCATTTGGTGCCCGTAGAAAGGTGTGCTACACCAAAGATGCTGCAAATGGTACAGTAAACGAGTATTCGATTGACAGGATACTAGGTGTACACTGTGCCGTAGCCTAAAATCGATCTGTTGCCTCACGACAGTAAAACGGCCATTTGTGATGACGGGATTGAAACTCTCCCATACTCACACTACTATCTAGTAGCGAGAGAAGGGGTGGGGGACTCTGATTGAGTGAGAGGGGGAGAAGAGAAAGAGCGAGAGAGAGAGCCTGCAGAGTAGCAGTATGACCCTTTTAGCATGGTGTAAGTAGTTTTTTGTGTTTGTGTGTGTGTGTGTGTGTGTGTGTGTGTGTGTGTGTGTGTGTGTGTGATGTAAATATTCATTTATATGTACTATGCACATGTGTAAATACTAAATATACATGCATGGTCTGCAAAAAAGATATAAACCAACCTATATATATATATATATATATATTCGATATATTTTATCTTTATACAGGCTGAAGAAAAATTGTGCCACGAAATTTTAACCCTTGATAGCTGATGCCAGTAGAGAGAGAGAGAGAGAGATTTACTAATTACTAATGTTGTGTAAGTTGACGACACACAATTTTTAAACTACCAAAACTTGGCGCCACGTGCTCCGATTGGCCGAGGGGTTTCCCTGTTGCCGGATGCTGTGGATAACGCATGACCGCAAATGCTTTGCCTGCCAGAGATTGCGATGAATCCAAGGCGGCTGCATGCTCGGTGGTAGCGCACCAGCCTTCCAATGTGGGGGCCTGGGGAAGAATTCGCCAGGGTCCCAACACATCCATTGTAGTTTCATGATAAGACATACGTCTGATAATCGCAGGGGCCACGTCCTACGAGATCTCTGCCAACTGCCCGGCCGTGGAAGAGTTCATCTAAATATCCACACAGAGCAGAACTGTTACGTAAGGGCTCCCCATGATGCTACAACCACATGCGTAGCCGTATGTCTAGGCGAACATCTTACAGCAGGCCAGGTAGAGTTTCTAGCAAAATGTGAACGTAATTTGCCCCAATAAGTCGAGGAGGTAGATGGACTGGCTCAGTCAGGTGGTCATCCACAAAGCCTGCCCAAATGTTGAGCGAAAATCGTTCCTGGTGTCCATAGACTTAGGTGACGTAAGGATTTTCCCTTACCCAGTAATGAACGTTTCGAGTGTTGTAAGGGCCATCCCGATGGAAGGTGCACTCATCGGTGAACAACACGATGGCAAGGAAGTCGGGTTCTCGTGGAACACGTCGCAGAAACCACCGGCAAAACCCTTTCCTCTGTTCATAGTCCTCGAAGCACTCGAGAACAGTCTCTTCAAGTGCAGCATCCTGTCGTGTTCGAGGTCTTCCAGTATCACCATGATATCCCGCTAACGAGCCTGTTTCGCCACGTCGCCAGTAAACATTTGCGTTTGTGGGTGGCGTCTTGCTGGGTGCCGTACCACATACAACCGTTGAGCTTCATGAGCATTATCGTCGGCTAGTCCATAAACAAAAACCATATATCGTTTTTCTTCTAACGAATACTGTGCCACCATGCTTACTGTATGACTAAATCGTGGGTGACGTGTGTGTGCTCCGAAGCGAAGCTTGCATGTGAATGCCTCTGACGTGAGGTGGAGACAAACAGCAAGACCTATTCGATACGTGTCGCATCACGTTGGGGCAGTGACGGTGCGAGGGACGTTTGTATGTGTGAACTGACAACCATAGCGCTGCACGTCAACCGACGAACAGCAACAGGGCAATTCCACGGCCAACAGGAGCGCCTGGCGCCAAGTTTCTGTCATTTAAAAATGTTGCGTTGTCGACCTACACAACATTACTGATTTTGGTTCCTACTGGCATCAACTATCCAGAGTTAAAATTTCGTGACACAGTTTTTCTCCACCGTGCGTATATATCTTAAGTTTCTCATCTGCTGTTAGCCATCCAAGTCAGATTAGTTTAAGTGTCCACAGTCCATAAGAATTATTGTAAAAAACCGTTGTTATTGGGGCTGTGGTAATTAGTTTTTAAGTGTACACAGACCATCAGAATTACTGTAAACGCTATGCTACTGGGACCGTGTAATTTAGCTGTAGTAGTAGAAAAACGTATCGCTGCATTTGTCCTTAACGTAGATTTACAAAAAAAATTGCAAAAACATTCTTATCCAGTGCTACTGCAAAAAAAATTATAAAAATATTCTCAACCAGTGTTACAGTTGTAGCATGTAAGTTAAAAGCATTTCGCATTTGTCCTTAACGTATATTTACAAAAAAAATTGCAAAAACATTCTTATCCAGTGCTACTGCAAAAAAAAATTATAAAAATATTCTCAACCAGTGTTACAGTTGTAGCATGTAAGTTAAAAGCATTTCTGCATTAAAATATCAGAGGCAAACTGTATCTAAAGAAATATATTGCACCTCAAGAAGTGAACTGTATATCAAGAACTAAACTGTACCTCAAGAACTAAATCGCAATCTCAAGAACTAGTTTGTTTGTCACAGACTGAATTGTAATCTCAGGACTACATTGTATCCGTGTGAACTGAATAAAAGAAAGAATTTGTTACGACACATCTTTGTCATTGTTACTTACGGGAAACCTATCCCTTATTGCATTATGTATTTATATAAAGGCTGTCCAGGATACTTTTTCTGAAGATGTGTTATTATGGAGGTGAAGTTTAAGACGATAGATAACACAATATATAGAATGGTTGCATGGAATTATGCCTATCATGCAGCAGGTATTGGATTATTGGAACATGAGGCACGTGATAGTGTACTCTTCCAAAGACATATAGCAACCATGTATAAAATTATATCGCCTGTGCTTGAAGATAACTACAGACATACTATCTGGACGAAAGTGTATACTATCAAGATGTGAAAAAAAGTACACAGATTGTATTTTCGTACATCTTCCTCTGGGAATCGATGGAAAGTAGGACACCAGTAGAATTCCAGGTCTTTAATGGCCGCAATATTGAAGATTCGACACATCCACGTGATCTTCTCCTTCCTCTTCACGTAGGTGATGGTATGCGCGTGGACGAATAATCGAAGCGCCGTCATCATATAGGGTATGCCAGGCTCATTACAGTGAAGTCCATGGTAGAATGTGTTAACCACCTTCCACTCTTCTCTATTTTAGCTTATTTCACATTCTTGAAAGAGCTCAGTGATGCAATGTTTGCTGAGACTGTCTCAATTGAACCAGTATCTTCTGTGTACTCTACAAATGCATGTTTAAATATGTACTGTCTATGCTCAGCATCATAGAAACCATGAAGTAAAGAAATATGTCATTAAAAAGTAGTAGCATCTTACTTGGCTACAGACAGACATTATTATTACTGTTACTGATCTTTTCAGCTGTACACCCAACACAATACATTTCCACTGGTGGTGGTCCATCAATCTGGCATCGTGCATTCAAGTCATAGTGCTTAAAGTAGGGCTCATACTTTGAAATGAATTCATCCCTTTTAAGCACGTCAGGTAGCAAATACAATCTGTGCAGTACATATCACAAAGTAATGATATAAGTTGTGTAGGGAACGTGTAGTAATCAATAGTGTCTATGTGGCGATGACTCTTAATCAGTTTCATATCAATATCCAAGAGCACATTACACATGTTTCTTGCTTTAACTCTCTGAAACAAGTCATAAGTGATAGCATTTCCTTTCCCCAGTGAATCTGTAGTTCTCAAGGTTAGCTGTCGTAACATATTGAGGAAGTAAGAGCTCTAGAATATTTTTTCTAATGTCTGGGTACAGCTGTGTTCTTGAATAAACAGAGTTGTATAGTCATTATCCCCCTTTAATAGCGATAACTAAAGCATGACCATACTTTACATAACACTCTCACTACAACTATTCAAATTCAGTATTAAAACTACAGTATTACCTCATTCACAGACATCCTGGACACACTTGAAATTGAATAACTTAAGGACGATGGATTCATAGTGATTATTCATTTACATACAGCTGGGTGGCTGAAAGGGACAAACAGTAGTCTATTGTGCACTTGGAATAAAGTATTATTTTCATTCTAGCCTACAGGAGGTTTCTACATAACATGGTACTCCTTTGCGAAATTTCAGCTCCCATAGACACATGTTATAGTATCTAAACATGTGGTGCGGTGGCGTAAGCTATCGTTAGCACACCAATCGGAAAAAGGTGTTCAAATGGTTCAAATGGCTCTGAGCACAACGGAACTTAACATATGAGATCATCAGTCCCCTAGAACTTAGTACTACTTAAACCTAACTAACCTAAGGACATCACACACATCCATGCCTGAGGAACGATTCGAACCTGCGACTGCAGCAGTCGAGCGGTTCCAGACTGAAGTGCCTGTAACCGCTCGGCCACAGCGGCTGGAGGCAAAGACGTAATAAGAAGATCGATAGTAGGCGCTGAATCAAGCGCGCCTATCAGGAGAGAGGCCAAAGACAACTCGCAAGAAACGCGCCGCCAACATCCTCTCGATCGCAAGTAGTTAGATCGTTGCTGCGGACTGGAGGGCTCAGGCTCAGTCTCAGTCACTAGCATAGTTGCTCAGTCACTAGCACAGTCACTGATATATCAACTCGCACTCCACTTTGGCATTTGTCATTCATTGCATAGCTAAACTTGTACTTCACCAACAGTGAGGCTAACGCGAACTGTTATGAAAGAGCTTGCATCACAACACATGGACTCTGTTAAAGATAAGTAGCTTCATGTTTATGTAAATAAAGAACCCTGCTAATACATGTGTGCAGTTGTGTTGTAGAAAGAGGATGCCAGCCACCAAACAACATCCTCTCCCTTGATTCCTGTGATACAAGACTCTACAGTGGTGATAAGGATAATTCAGTGACGATCGAAGTTAATCAACTTGGCCAAAGATTTTGCTTGCTTCTCTTGTGTTTTAGCTTACAGGGGGGCTCAAGTTCAGGTGTTTGCTAATTTATTGTTGGGTTCTTGTATGTATTATAGGAGGGGAGCCGCAGAACTAATCAAATTTCTCTTTTCAGAGGCTTTGCTTACTTTTTTGCTATAACGTCTTTGTGTAAACCATGAATTCCCCGCCCCCTCCACCCCCCGCCCCCTCCACCCCCCGCCCCCGCACCTAAGCTGCAGACGGCCAATGTGATGGATCTAACGCAAGTTTTTTCAGTTTCACAACCAAGAAACTGCCACCCTGACAGCGACGGTAAACAATTTCTGGCTGCACAAGCTGCGTCGGCCGCACAACCACAACCGCACAACAACCGACCAACCAACCAGCCCAACAAGTGCCGCCGACCAGCGTACCAATGTTCCAGAAATTTAACGACACAGAAGAGGAATAGCTCGAATACCAAGCACATTGTCAAGTTCATCACGTTCAATACTTGCTTTCGACTGCGGGGTCCCCAGTGTTCGGGTTAATACAAAAACTATTTCCAACGGCGTCTTCCGACAAACTCAGCTATGACCAAGTAATCGCTGTCTTAACTCAATATTATGACCAGCAAATCCAAATAGCTGCAATTTTTTCTCTTACAGAAAAAGTCGGAACAGACGTACCGCTAGTTGTACACAGAAAGTGTAGTTGAGGCAACTTGTACTGTGATATAATGATTAGGGACGCAAAAACATTCAGTGTCCCAGATAGTAGAATACGGGAACAGGTCTTAAAGTACTCTGATTCATCAATGGCCCACGTATTGCTGATCTTAGAGCAATATGATTCTCGTGCCATAGCGGCCGATAAGTTTGACCAGGCCCCGGTTTGTCAGGTCGAGTCGTCTCTTATTCGACCACCCCAAACAGCCACAACAACAAACGAATACACAGCCGCATCGACAGCCACGTAGACATATAAAAAGGCCTGTGAATTTAGCAAAGTCTTGCCCTAGATGTCTTTCTCGCAAAAATAGACGGGACTGCTCGTCATGTAACAAAATGTGTTACACATATGGAAAAAAAGGCCATGTCCAAGCAGTTTGTTTGCAACAGCATAAAAATACCAATTACGTCCGCTGCCAGCAAAAACAGGCTCGTGCACATGCGGTGAACGCTGTGTTTTCAAAACCTACAACAGGTTCTGACAAATTTAAGATAAAGGCTGTGCCACCTTCTCGCCCTCGTGCTGTGCCACGATGTTCTAACAAACTATTTGTCTCGTGGCCGTCGTTTGATCTTTCAGTTGGACACAGGTGCCTCAGTAACTTTGTTTAATCGTGCCACAAACGAACAGTTAGGCTCACTATGCCTTTCTAAATCTAGCAAGCAACTCACTGCTTTCAACGGACGGGAAACTCTAGTGCCTGGACAGTGTGGTGTGCCTGGCACTTACAACTCTCACACTAGGACGGTGAATTTTATTGTCTTGAAATCAAGAGACAGTGGGAACATATTCAGTTTAGAAGTCTTTGATTTTATTGGACTTAGCATCCAAGACAATGCACTTTTAGTATCGGCTTTTGTCCCAAAGACAGCGTAGTTAGTTTGCTTAAAGAATTTCCTGAACTATTTTCAAAAGAAATGGGAAAATCTACTAACTTTATAGCGCATGTTACATTGAAAAACATTGCACAGCCTAAGTTTTTCAGGGCTCCCCCCGTTCCAATTGCTTTAAGAGACAAAGGAGACAAAGTAGCCGACGAATTGGAGGAATTGCAAGATAAAAGTGTAAATGCTCCCATTCAAGCTAGTCAAGGGCAATTCCTCTCGTTTTGTTGCCTAAACCTTCTGGTCGCATTCGCATTTGTGTTGACTTCAGGTCTTCAGTCAACCCGCATACAGTAGTTGACACTTATCCGTTATCTCGTTCTGAGGAAGTCATGGACAGGATTGGTGCAGGACGTTACTTTTGCAAGATAGATTTGCGTGATGCCTACTTGCAAATTCCGTTGGATAAAGAATCACAGAAAGTGTTTCCTGTAAATACACACTTAGGACTGTTCATTTATTTGCGTTTGCCCTTAGGCAGTGCTGCCGCCATTCTTCAACGTTACCTGGAACAGCTGACTGCAAAAGTGCCATTTTGTTCAAACTACCTTGACGATATTATCGTCTCAGATCGTACACTAGAGGTACACATTGCCAATCCGCGTAGCGTTTTTACAAGAATTAAACATATTAAGAAGTGAAATAAAGTGCACACGCACTGTAGAAATCTCTAGCATCTTTACATGAACTGGTCACATTAAGAGATGGAATAAAGTGCATACACACTGTATAAGTCTTTAGCATTTTACAAGAATTAAACACGTTGAGAACTGGAATAAAGTGCACGCACACTGTAAAAGTCTTAAGTATTTTTACAAGAACTAGGAAAGAAATGAGAAGGATAGCCTCATGGCTGTAGCACACTGGGTTGCACGCAGCAGTACTAAAATTCCATATAACACGACACCAAGTGAGACAATCTGAAGTTCTCTTCCCTGAAGTATTCATCAGTGTAGCCAAGACACTGAAGTGTTTTATTAATATTGTATGTTATCATTTTGGTAGTACATTAGGTAGACCAAACAGTAGGTCCATAATAACATCTCCGTCGTTCAAGGTGGTGGACACCATTAGATCAGAAGGACACATTGAGACTTATGCTAGTCATCATTCAGAACTAGACTAATGTATCATCCGATCTGAATAATTATTGGCACTCATTGGCCAGTTACAAAGCATGGATGTAGTATGTATGGAGTATTACAAAACATTGTTCATAAGTCAATTCATTACAGTAATTATTGGCATAGCATTTATGGAATATTACAAACCATTATTCATAAGTCATCTCATTACAGTAATTATTGGCACTTTTTGGCTAGTTACAAAGCATTTATGTAGTATGTATGGAGTATTACAGAACATTATTCAGAAGTCATCTCATTACAGTAATTATTGGCATAGCATTTCTGGAGTATGACAAAACATTATTAAGAAGTCATCCCATTGCAGTAATTATTGGCACTCGTTGGCTAGTAACAAAGCATTTATGTAGTATGTATGGAGTATTACAAAACATTATTCGTAATTCATCTCATTACAGTAATTATTGGCATAGCATTCATGCAGTATTACAAAACATTATTCAAAAGTCATCTCATTACAGAAATTATTGGCGTACCATTTATGGAGTATTATAAAACATTATTCAGAAGTCATCATTCAAAACAGGAGTTATTGCATGTAGCATCAAGCTGCTAGTAATTATATTTGCTATCATGCAAGTGACATAAGACATATTTAAAATGTGAGACACTGGAACTAATACTCAAGGTGTTTAGTCCAATAATATATAATGGAATTAATACATCAGAAAAATTTGCATTATATTTAGGACTAGAAATATATCTTAAACTGGTAGCATTAGTTAGCTGTATACTGGTAATAGTTGGGACTAGTTATAATTTTGTGTGTGTGTGTATGTGTCTTAGCAATGCATTGCATTGGGTTCAATAGTCAATTGCTAGGGCATGAAAATATTTGCTTTTGACTTATAGCTGGAAATAAGGATTATTAACGTCATTTTTCATGAGTCAGCTGTAGCAAGGTTACCAAACAAGCAGAATATATGTGATCACATTCATGAATGATTGAGACAACTGGGTAAAAAAATGCAAGTACTAGAACAGGTTTAATAACTAAGTGCTTGTAGCATATAACATATTTCAGAAATGGTGTTAATATCATGACAAGCTTCTCCTGGACAAAATACAAAGTTGATTATTGAGCTGAAAGAAGAAATTTATTCATATTATGCTGAAAAGTAGTAAACTTCGAACTAACAGGTAATGAAATGTCTACTTAATATGTATATACTCTAGCTGTCTTTCCCAAAACATACTGTCAAAAAGAACTGCAACAAATACTTAAATAACTACATAGCATCTCTTAACTAATAGAAAATATATAAACTTCATCATTATCATCATCTGCAAAGAAAACTGCCATTATTCATATAACCATATTCTTCATACAACTATTCATTATCATTCATTATTTCATATATTATAGAGTTTCTTACTTCTAGCATATTTCATCACTAAAACTAACAGGTGTAGTTTTTTCTGACAGCCTGCCACAATCGCCTCATATTCTGAAAGAAAAATAATTAGTCAAGACTGCTATCCTACTGTGTGTAGTATATTCTTGTTAATGCTTGTTAATTCCAATCCATTTACTTTTCATGACAAAGTATTGCATCTTCTTTCTTTCATTCTGATGGCAAAATTTCCATTTCATAGTAAACCACTGTGGTTCTTTAATTTGTTTCTTTTACACAGTATTGCTTTCTGAAAATGATGAATATGGATTAATATCTTGCATCTGAATCATATACACATAATTGAAAATTTGTTTCTAGTGATATGACTAAGCATACAGCATAGCATAACATAAAACGTATTAGGTCAAAACCATAGACAATTTTCAAGTGCAAAAATGTACACACAATATCATAATGTAGTAGCAAACAAATGTAGAATAGTCAAGATATTGGGATATCATAAGGCAAAATGTCAAAGTCTACTGGTGATTGTTATATCTTCAAGATTTCATAGTGCATAGAGAGAAAATTCTACTTTCGATAGGAAAACCATCATATATACATCAAAAAATATGGAAAATATGCACAGTCTGACATGTAACGACAAGAAAAGAGACCTGCTAACCTTACCTTGCCGGGCACTTGCCAAGAAAAAATATAATCATCATCAATAAGTGGTCATATAAATATCTGGAAATGGCATTACAACGTGATAAGTCATAAAGTATTTTTATTCAATAAAGGATTTAATATTGGAAATATGGTGATTGCCCTTAGTTTTCCTGGTTCTCAAAGTTTTGACATGTACTATATTGGGGTTAGGGATGCTGCGAATTCTATATGGACCAGCGTAAAGAAGCTCAAATTTACTGCATCTACTCGTTCCTCTCTTGGATAAATAGTGTGTGTGTACTAATATCTTCTGTCCTATGGAAATTCACGGTGTGTACAAACTTGTTTTTGCTGTCTTCTGCGTCATTCTGCGGCATCTTTGATGTTGTTGGGCGCAATGTCAATTATTTCATGATGACGTAGTCAACGATTTGTAGGAAAACATACTAATTCTTTCATTTTGTTGGGTGGTTCAACATTTTTCAATATAACAGTCGGAGATAGAATAGTAGATTCATCTGGTATGGAGTTAATTACATCCTGGAATGAGAGGATGTGTGTGTCCCAATCAATGTCTCTTATGACAGTAATTCTACATAGTTTACCAATTTCTTTCATCAATGGTTCAGAAGGGTTCGACGCAACATGATACTTGGATATATAGATCGGAGAAATGTTTCTAGCTCGTAACATACGTGTCCATATCGCAGATCGAAATTGTGGTCCATTGTCGGAAATTACTTTCAATACATGCCCTACATGAAATAGAAAATGTTTTGCAAATGCATTCAAAATAGATTTAGCAGTAGCTTTCCGTAACGGAGTAAAGGTAACAAATTTCGAAGTGAGTTCAACAGCAGCAAAGATGTAACAAAAACCTCTATTAGACCTGGGAATCGGTCCAAAACTGTCTACAGCGGCCATATGTCTCAATTTAATGGGTACAATGGGATGTAACGGAGGAATATGTGAAGTCGTGTCTGATTTAGCTTTCTGGCAGATTTTACATGACGCTAAAACTTGTCGAATTCGTTTCTCCATGTTGGCAAAATAACAGTTCTGTCTCAGTATAAGAAAACATTTTCTGGCTCCATAATGTGCGTAACTTAAATGAGTATACCAAATTAATTTGTTAACAAGCTTATCAGGAATACATAATAACCAGTTGTTGCTGTTGGGGTGAGAGCGGCGCAACAGAATGTTGTTGCGTACAGTATAATGGTTTCTAATGGTAACGTTATTCCTATCTTGCCAAACGTGTTTACTTTATTTCCATACGTTGTCTTTGCTCTGCTCTTGTGCTATGTCTCGTAATGACGACGAAATGAAATTTTCAAATAAAACTTGTTGAATATACATAAGGCTAAAATTTGCTTGGCAGAACTCGGTTGCGATGGTTCAAATGGCTCTGATCACTATGGGACTTAACTGCTGAGGTCATCAGTCCCCTAGAACTTAGAACTACTTGAACCTAACTAACCTAAGGACATCACACACATCCACGCCCGAGGCAGGATTCGAACCTGCGATCGCAGCGGCCGCGCGGTTCCAGACTATAGCGCCTAGAACCGCTCGGCCACTTCGGCCGGCTCGGTTGCAATGCCTTGTTGATTGTTGTTGAGGCGTCTGCTACAATATTTTGTGTACCGGGAATTGAACAATTGTAAAATTAAATTCCTATAAATTAAGCTTCCAACTGCTTAGATTGCCATGTGTAAATTTAGCGGAAAGTAAAAACTGTATAGCTCTATGATCTGTATAAACGGTAGTATGTCTTCCATAAAGAAAATGCCTAAATCTGGTAAATGCCCATACAACACATAATGTTACAAGCTCTGTAACAGAATAATTGCGTTCAGCACGTGACAGAATGCGACTTGCAAAGGCGATATTTTTAATTACTGTAGTACAGTCTTCTCCAATTTCCTGAAAAATGTGTACGCCTAGAGCTGTGTTAGAACTGTCGGTAGCAATGGAAAAAATTCTGGTAGTATCTGGGTGTGATAAAAGTAGTGCGTTCAACAAGGCATGTTTCAGATTAACAAACTCAGACTGTGCTTGGCTATCCCAGAACCAAATCGCGTTTTTACCTGTCAACTGGCATAATCTCGGGGTGTCTAAAGCAGAGTAATGAATAAATTTACAGAAAAAGTTAATTAAACCCAGAAAGCTGCGTAGTTGTTTCTTAGTCATTGGAACAGTAATGTCACGTAAAGCTTGAAGTTTTTCCGGGTCAGGCGCAATGCCTTCTGCTGAAATTACATGTCCAAGAAATTTTATGGAAGTTTTGCCAAAGTGCGATTTGCTACGATTAACTGTGAGTCCTTGTGCACGAAAAGTTTGCAACAGTTGTTCAAGAATCAAATTGTATTCAGACCAGTTAGCTTCTGCGATAAGGATGTCGTCTACATACGTTGTGATTCTGTCTTTAAGTTCTGTCGGGAGTATAGTATTCAAACCGCGAATAAATGCTGCTGAAGAAATTGTTAGACCGAACGGTCATTTGCAAAATTGATAACAGTCACCAAAACAGAAAAATGCTGTGTACTTTCTGCAATTCGGATGGAGCTGAATTTGCCAAAATCCCGATTTTAGATCTAATGTGGAATAAATAGCAGTACCATGAAATTTCTGTAGAAGTTCTTCTAGTGTCTGTGGGCGATCTGTTTCATTAATAATAATGTCGTTGACATGACGGGAATCAAGTACGAGGCGAAGTGAGCCATCCTTTTTCTTAACAATATGGAGCGGGTTTATGTACGGACTAACTGCCGGTTCAATAATTCCTTGGTCAAGCATAGCTTGCAATTCCTTCTTGACTTGTTCTCTGCGGATATATGGAATAGGATAATGTTCGGCTTTAAACGTGTCATGCTGTTTAACTTGAAATTCATACATAAACCGGACTTAGTATCACGATTGTTGTCAAAAACTGGAGCTTGCTGTAAAAGAATTTTGCGTAGCTGAGTATGTTCGTCATCTGTATTTGCGTTGCTCTGTTTAATTTATCAGAAATCATTTGCATAAAGTCATAGTCGGCTTCGTCTGGTGTATTGTAGTTTTGTACATACGTATCTGTGAACAATGTGGAATGACAATCTATGTTACGCGATGCAGAAATGACCTCTGTCCGATTAATTGCCTGTTCTTCTACTGATCAAACGCGCTGAAATTCTAATGCCAGTTGTACCTTTTCATCCTTCAACATTAAATAGGAATTTTGAAAGTCAATAATTGCGTCGTGTTGTACCAAAAAATTCGTACCTAAAATAACGTCTGTTGTCAATAAGGAAAAAATCCAAAAATTTGTGTGGAACGTATGACCTGCAATACAAAATGATATGTGTGTCTGTAATTTTACATCTACTCCTATACTTGATAATGCTTTTACTTTAGTTTTGCCTAGAGGTTAACGTAGGATAGGTGTTCTCTTTGTTACATTCGTTGAAAGTTTCTTCATTGATAACTAACATAGGTGATCCAGAATCGATTACTGCTGAAAATGTGGATGATCCGATCTTTACTTCAATAAAAGGGTGCGAAATGGTTTTTTACGTAACTGATTTTTCATGTAAGAGTGTGTCTCGGATGTCGTCAAAAGTAATAACATTTTCGTGAACAAGATTCTGTGTATCAAAAGTATTGCTTACGTTGCTGGAAGATGCAACCTGTACTGTATCTAGTTAAATTCTTTCTAACGCGCTGTTAATTGCAGAAGGATGCTGTGGCATTTCGACTGTTTGTACTGTACTATTACTTTGTCTTGACGTATTTGGCTGGGGATAATAATGACTGTCTGGTTCATTTACGATAATCTGTTGTGGATGATTCTGCTGCTGATAAGACATACTCTTATTAAATGGACGCTGAAAACTGTACTCCTTACTTCTACGTCTGTCATGATAGTCATTAGTATACTGCGCGTTGCGATAAGAGTTGAAATGATGTGTCTTCTGTACATTTCCTTGTTGCTATGCGTTACTATTTGGCGGAGCAGACGCTCTACGTGTAGGCGGCGAAACATTAAAGCTTGGTTGACCTTGCACATTACATTGTTGATTAGGTATGCCAACTGACTTGTTTTGTTGTTGTTGCAGGGGAAAGCCTCTATTGTCCCCAAAATGCGTTTGCTGTTCTTGGTCATTAAGTTCTGGTGGTTGTTATTCCTGGAGCGTCTATCACCTTTGCTATTAAAATAGTGTGGCTGGTCGTAATTACTGTATGCTTGTTGGCCTTGGGTATGTTGCGAAAAAATTTTTGTTTTTGAAGGAATTGTCTGATTGCTGAAATTCAAAAAGCTGTAACAGATCTCTAAATGCCGAAATATTTTCTTTCTGCTGTCCTGTCAAAAGTGATATTCTTAACGATCGTGGTAATTTTGAAATACGTGATTGGATTAGTGCTAACTCACTGTATGGCTCACATAAATATTGGTTTTGCTGTACCATGTGTTCAAAAAATTGCGTGACAGTGGGAAAATTTGAGTTCTCTTAATTCGGTATGCTAATTAACTGATCCTTGATGCCGTGCTGACCAATACGCTGACAGAAAAGCATTCTGAAATTCTTCTATCGAGTAACATTGTCTCGTGATCGGTCTCATACGAGTTGCCGGTTCGCCTTCCAAAAACTGCAAATAAATTCTCAAGTTTGTGTGTTATGGGCCAAGTTGGTGGAAAAGCAAAACTAAATTGTTGTATCCACTCCCAAGGGTGTATTTGAGTCCTGTCATTTTTAAACCCTTTAAATTTCCTGACTGATAGAAAGTGCTTGTAATCAAAATTATAGTCCGTGAATGTCTGAGTAGGTTCAGAATTGTATGAGAATCAATTTGTCTGTGTCTGTTCGGAATCTACGTCACGTACTCTCTGTAAATTACCTAAGTTATACTGGCTGTGTGCGTGTGACAAATGTTCAGAATGTGGCGTATGCTGTGACGTGTTGGGGGCTGAAACATTTTTCATTTCTGTCACTTCTTGCTGTAAAGATGACAATTTTCTACATAATGTATTATTGGACGAACCTATCTCGCTCATTGTCTGCTGTATGTTTTGGAATTCGGGTGTTTGATTGAACGAAACTGGTGACGTTTCGTCTGATTTGGTGTCATTGTTATTTTCGATAACGCCAATACGACTGGCCAATTCATCAATTTTTTTCAGTCATTGCTTTTACCTGTTTGTCATTTTTAGTGTCACAAGCATTAATTTGTTTTTGCATTTTACGTGTGGTTTTGTTTAATTCCTTAATAACTGCTTTAATGGCATCGGGATCCTAAATTAATTCCAATTGTTCAACTCTGCTGGTCACTGTCTGAAAGTCTACTGTGTATTTATTTTAAAAAAAGTCTGAATATCAGTGTCTGTTTTTGTTTTTAGGTCGGAGATTTCACCATGCAATTCAGTGTTCAACTGTTTGATAGTATTGATTTTGTCTGATACTGTAGCAATGTTTGTGTCTACGTATGTTTTTGCTTTCGTAAACAACTTACACTTATGTTCCTGTCTCCGTGTATTGATTGTTTCCATGACTTGTTTCTTTATCTCATTCTGTTCTTGTATGAATTTACGGTAACGCGTTTCACTGTTTTGTAGGTGGTGCTTAAAACGTTCGTCAATTTGGCTGTTCTATTGTTCAAATTTTTTGTCGACTTTCGCATTCAGAGTGCGTGAAAGTTCTGTTGATATTAATTTAAACTCGCTTAACTGTGTTGCGTTTTCTGAACATTGTTTAGCAACTGCACTGATTTCATCTCTAAGTAATTTTGTTGTGGCTGCATGTGAATTACGTATTTCTTGTGCAACGGATCTAATTTCTTCACTACTATTCCTAGCACAAGCCTTAAGTTACTCACGTAACTGTTCTTTAGTATCACGAGATTGCACGGCAATGGCTGTAATCTGTTTATTATTCTGTTTAAAGTTCTCATTAATTTGTTTGATGGACCAGCCGTGATTTTCATTCGACTGTTTGAAACTTTCATTAAGTTGTTTGTAATTGTTGTCTTGTATTTCTTTTGACTGTTTGAGATTTTCATTAAGTTGTATGTTCGATTCATTAAGTTGTAGCAATAATGCTACAACTTGATCCATGCCAAAATTAGCGACTCTGTTTTCTATGCTGAGTGATGGTGTATCTGCATTTGTCACGTTTTGTGTAACCATTTGATCATTGTCTGATTCACGAAAAGGTTTGCTAATTGGACGTGTACTGTTGGTCACCAATCGGAATCAAATATTCTGACGTAATTTGAGTACATTGTTCATCTTCATTAGAAACATTTATCCATTCACTGCGTAAATTTTGCAAATTAGGTGTGTCAAACTGGGCAACGTTCAATGTAGCATAACGTGCCGCGTCATCAATCGTCGTTAAATTTACTATGGACATAATTGAATTTGTTTGTTCATCAAAAATGGTTCAAATGGCTCTGAGCACTATGGGACTTAACTGCTGAGGTCATCAGTCCGCTAGAACTTAGAACTACTTAAACCTAACTAAGCTAAGGACGTCACGCACATCCATGCCCGAGGCTGGATTCGAACCTGCGACCGTAGCGGTCGCGCGGTTCCAGACTGTAGCGCCTAGAACCGCTCGGCCACTTCGGCTGGCGTTTGTTCATCATTTAGATTAAAATCATTACTGGTGGTCGGTACGCACTGATTATCTGTAATTGGAGGATTAACATTATGACACTGAGTGTCGCCAGTATTATCAGTCAAGTCGGCTTTTCCACTCGTTATGCATCGTGATGTACTGTTAACAGTTTTTCGCGGCATTTTCAAGTCAAAATTAGGTACAAAATCAAACAAAGACAAACCAAAAATGGAACAAATACAATAACAACAAGGAGCAATAAATTGCCGATGATCTGTGAAAGAAGGAGTGACAAATTAGTAAATGCGTTGTGCCAGATGCAAATTGCATTTAACATTAGGTAAATAAGAGCAGATATATAACTATTTCTCAGAAATTCACAAAAAAATACGATCCTGGCAGGGTCGCCAAGTGTATCCTCCCAACAGAAAAATTATTTATAACATTCACATTCAGTGTAACCTCCCAACAGTTTAATTCTGTAACCTTGGAATAGTAATGTGACTAACCTCTCAATAAAATTGTGGCTCACATATAACCTTTCAGTAATTAACTGACTGTAAATTTAAACGTAAATTTTGGATGTCAGCAATGCTGCATCATGGCAGTGAAAGATCATTCTGAACAAATTGAAAATCCTTACCTCAATGAAGTCGCTGGATAACGTGTATATATCTGCCCCTATAAGAAATTTTAGCGGCACAACCCAGTGCAATGCTGGCCTCGAGATGACCATGGATAGGAGAAATTAGTAAAATCTTTCAATTCAAATGATTGATTGCCAATTTTATAAGGAAGATTACTATTAAAAGATTTTTAAAAAAATATTTACATGGGACTTGATAACAATAGTACAAAATCAGTTGTTACAAATTGCATACGCACGCGGATACTTTTACCTTATACTACATCGCTCAGACACTGCCATCGCTCTCCATGAACGGCCCAACCGCCCGACTGTGTGCTACTACCCCCACAGCTGCCAGAGCTATAACTACTACTGCTGTGGCACTGCTCTCTGGTCTGTGATTCTATTGTAGCACACATATCGCAGACAGCGCGTGAGCAATCCATCGAAATAACATCTGCTGGAGTGCGCTAGCAATAAATTCCTTAGTCATGGACCTCTTACACCCCATCTCGTCTTCCGATTGGCCTAGAATATGACTTTGATGAATCTGCCGCATCTTGTTGCCAAGCAGATGAGCAGGACTCTGAAATGCTGGAATCTTTTCCCTTGCACCACAGAAAAATTGCACAGGCCACGAAAGCAGACCATGATCTCAAGATTTTGTTGCATTACATTCGCACCTCATTCATTGAATAGTATCCAGAAATCAGTTGCGCGCCGATATTTTGCACGTCGGCATAACCTTACAGTTCAACAGTTCAAAATAACAGTAGATAATCGCATGTGCTTATTCCCAAAGTGTTGCAAAAGGATGTGTCGCGATTGCTTCACCAGGGACACTGAGGAGTTGTCTGCACTATAAACAATTAGCGCGACGGCACTGTACTTGGCACGGCATGGACGCCCGCATTGAATAGATGGCATCACACTGTCGCGCCTGCGCGGAAACCAATCCGCCCCACCACAGACGTTCTGAGCTTGGCCTAAGACTTCATCACCATGACAATGAGTGCACATTGACTTTGCTGGGCCATTTTGGAATACTCGTTGGCTCGTAGTGGAAGACTCTTTTAGCAGGTACCCATTCGCAGTGCCTATGAACTCTACCACATCACGTAGCACCATTTAAGCATTGTCCTCCATATTTTGCATAGAAGGTTTGCCAGAAGTACTTGTGTTGCACAATGGACCACAGTTCACTTCATGTGATTTTGAACAGTTTCGTGAATGAAATGGTATTCTTCATGTAACAAGTGGTCCGTTTCATCCCCAGTGCAACAGAGATTCACAACGCTTCTTGCGCAATTTCTCAGCACCTACACTTAGAAACAGACACTGCATCTCTTTCTCGCCTCCTACCGCTCTCACCCACGAGACGGACCATCACCGGCGGAACTTTCGCGCGGCCGCTCCCATTGGATGCTGCTACACTTGCTATACCCACCACAGTATCCGGCGCCGCCAATGGTCCGCAAGTATTGTTTTGCGCCGCACGATCTTGTTCTTTTCAGAGTTCATGGTAACTGTGGGCGCCAGTAACGAGGCGTAGTCAAGGAATACATTGACTGTTTTATGTACTTGATTGCAAGTCCCAATACTTTGCAGCGCCGTCACCAGAACTAAATTCGTGTGTGTCATTTGCCCTGTGATTCTGCTGTTCTTCTTCCCCCAGATTCACGGTCTCATAGGACCACGCGGCCTACACAGCTGCCCACTGGTGCCACCGGGGCACCCCAGGAGAAGCGGATGGACGATACGCCGTCGTGCCCGCCATCCCTGCTCACCGACAAAATGGACGTGGACCCGCCATTGCTGTCATCGTCATCGTCACAGTCCCAGGACACATCCTCAGGCCTGGACACGTGCCATGGCGGCAGTTTTCTGGAGTATGTTCCTATTGCCTCGCAAGCCAGATGGCGGGGTATAGTCCTCCACAGTGAGGGCTCCCAGCCAGCTCATCTCAACATCCAGTATCCCACCTCCCTCCCCATCGTCATTCACATCCTCCCTACACGACAATGGTGCAGGATTTTGGGGTGGAGGAATATGCTTGTGTAAGTTGTTGCTAGCACACCAGTCGGCAAAGATGTAGCAAGAAGATCGATAGTAGGTAGTGCATCAAGTGCGCCTGTCTCGAGAGGCCAAAGACAGACTCACAAGAAATATGCTGCCAACACCCTCTCGACCGCAAGTACTTAGGTCGCTGCTGTGGACCGAAGGGCTCGGTCAGTCTCAGTCACCAGCACAGTCACTCAGTCATCAGCACAGTCACTGATGTCCCAATTCTCTCTCTGGTTTGGCGCCTGTCAGTTATCACATAGCGAGACCTGTCCTTCACCAGCAGTGAGACTAACGTGGACTGTCATCAAAGAGCTTGTACAGCAACACATGGACTCTCTTAAAGATAAGTAGCTTCCTGTTTATATAACTAAAGAAGCCTGTTAATAGATTTGTGCGGTTGTGTTGTAGAAAGAGGATATTGGCCACCAAACAACATCCTCTCTCTTGATTCCTATGGTGCTAGGCTCTACAGTATGTATCATGAAGTCACTGTTTCTCGCACATGTATCAAACAAAATCTTTCTATGACATTCTAACAGGATCTTTTGCTTTTTTGTACAAACAACAGATCCACATCACATTGATCCTCCTCCTGCTACAAAGTGTGAAACATGTATGGTGCTTAGCAACAGCAAATGTGCTTAGACTCGATACAGAGTAGTTTTGCGATTTCTCCATCCTTCTGCTTGGCCCCTGAAAATTAACTTACAGTGGACATACTCTTGTATACGAGTATATTGCGCTCTGGATGATTTCTCAGGGAAATTTATATGATCTGGGTGACAGGTAGGTCTATCATAGCTATGCATAGAATCTGCTGACAGAAATCCCGACTTGATGGTTGATTATAATCAAAACACCACTGTTTGTTGGCTGTATTTACAAGTGTCAAAAATACCAAAATATTTCATGGAAGTGCTGGAACTGATAAAATAAAAAGGACGCTAGGGCTTTTTAAAACTGTAATTAAATCCTTTATTCATCAACAAATGTGTAATGGCAGGAAGCTTTTTTGCTACTGGGCAGTGCAAAAATGACACCCAGCTAATGCGAGTGTAGTTTTTTTTATACACGTGAAAAAAATAGTCAGAAATGTTATGCTGTTTGAACGTAAAGACACTGTGGCTGATGTTCTCACAAATCACCAGATGTAAAAAAAATTATGTATGTCTAGTCATAAGGGGTGGATGCATTTGAAATGGTGAATGGTGATTTCAACACATTGAGGAGTACATCCTAACACAAGAGGTGACAGATTCATTTTGTAAACAGCTGTGCAACACAGCAATGCAAGGGTTCAACTGGATCTGCTGTAGTGTACAAACAAGCTGGGCCAAATAGATACACAGAACGTACCCTCATCGGCTCCCATAAGCAGAACCCCACGTTTTCTTTGTTGCACTATCGAGTGTGATGTTGATTACAGTACATCAACCTGTATCGGTGTCTTTCCAACCCTTTCATCCATGGGAGCACTGTTGATTATCACATAGTGCTGGACGCCCGTGCTTTACAACAATTGTTTGAGAGAGTCTTGGCATAATGTAGCATCTTCCAGAAGCGCTGACTGGAGGACTTAAACGTCAAATAACTTCCGATAACTTATCAGTATCGAGACACCTAGCCAGTGTGAGTGTGGGCATACCATAATTTTTGCAGATGCTGTACACATATAAAAGACAACTGCACTGCTTGTATGGAATGTGTATAAGTTGCAGTGTAAAGTTACTGTGGGTTTTGTTCCTACATGTGCAAAAAAAGAGGCTTTATCCAGCCGTAATGGGGATATAGATTCATCACATCAATAGCTTTAAGAGTGTGAGAGGAATTTTACGTGGAAAATTATGTGCACTATAGATACTAATATTTCAACTAGAAATTAATTCCAGAACCACAGCCATCAAGAGAAGCCATTTCCCGTACATCACTCAGTGTCAGACCGCAGCAGCAATTGTAATATTTAATTGCAGTTACACTGATAAATACGTGCCTGGCTCCCTATTTTCTTGTGAGTCAGAAGATGGTCGTAGAAAGCACAACAGCAAGTAAGCAGGTCAGGGCAGGAAACAGTATCTCAGCGGACGCCTTTGTTCTGGCCTGGGGCTGGCCCATCCTTTGTACACCAGTTAGGAGTGTCCGAGAAAGCTTCTGGTCTGCCACGGCTTATGACGATTTGGCTCACAGCTCTCCCTGGATGGCTGAATAGTGAACTAATACCAGATAGCACTGAGCCACCTTCAGGCCCCGTGTGTTGCAAATATACTTCTTAGAGATTTGAGGAGATTCAATACGATGTGTGTTGGTGCTGGGAGTATTGATACCATTCGAATTCCTCCTGTGGCTGCAGCCATGGCCCACTTTTACGGTGGTAGTTTTCTCAAATCACTGAGCACTCTGGACACCCGGAAGGTGAGTATGTGGGATGTAAGAGTGTCTTTAGCGACCTCTGACATCTAACTGTAAATGGATGATGTTTCTCAACATACTGCAGTGGTATTCGTTGTTGTTACTATCATATGACGTGGTAGACCCTTTCCTGCCTCCTTCCTCACTCTGTATCAAAATTGACATTGATCTCACACAAATATCACTTAGGGGTGAGGTCGATGTCAATTTTAATTGTTCCTGTATCCAGCAACATATGGCAACACTTATCTCTAAGCTTTTACATTTGGGGTTTAGCCCATTTTTCCTCGCATGTCTTCAGTTCTACAGTACTTTTAAAAAAGAAAATAAATTCAGCAGATCTGTAGTAGTTGGGAACTCCATAACAATGACAGTATAAATCACATCGAAATTTGAAATTCTAGCTATCATTTCACACATCACTGCTTCCAACTGTGATGTCCAACAATAAATGGTTTGGATTATTTAATGAAATTTCTCGACAAAAATGTAACATTATTGTTTATGCATGCAGACTAATGTGCAGCGCCGATCTTCTTTTATTTTGAGTATTTTTAAATTGTGTGTGTTTGAAGCAAATTGCTTAAACGCCTATATTAACGATTTATTTAATATTTTCTGTGGCACATCTGAAGCAACATTTGTGACATCTTCAAGATATGATATTCCACACCAGATTTAATAACTCCTGAAGAAGTTTGTGAAATGTACTGCAAGAAAATGCGCCAGGAAGGCTGGGACAGTTTAGATTCCATGGCGGAATGAAAAAGCACCACAGTTTTTTAGATATACCAAGCTAGTTGCTGTGTCATCTGGAAAGCAAACTACAGCTCTCTCTCTCCATCATTCTCTTTGTATGCAATAATCTTTTTTTCTTTTTATTGTATTACGAGTCAGCCTGCCATCAGTTTTGTGACATCATCAATTTGTGTGTGTGTGTGTGTGTGTGTGTGTGTGTGTGTGTGTATGTGTGTGTGTGTGTGAAATAGCTACTGCATCTGACTTACAACCCAACATCACAATCACATGACCAGAAATTAATTATTTATTGACTTCATCATTATTTCTGGATCGATCCCCAGTCAGGTATTTGCTTTGGAAGGAAGGTGTCTCCCACATGTGCTGGCACCTGACAGGTTGGTTCATGCTTACAGACCATTTGAGATGGCAGACGACACTGGTGGAAATTGTGCTTTGTGCCCAGGGATTATCTTGCTGCTACTTACAGCAGCCGGCATGGACAATGATGGTCCCAAGTCCCTCTGGCGCACCCTGGCTCTGGGCAGCCTGCGCAGGTGGCAAGAGAGGAGAAAGTTTATGAGATATGAAGGGGTCGGAGAGATATAGTCATAAGCCACATCGAACTAGTTTTGAGATACAGCGAGTTTAAAGTTCCACAAAGGTCTGAAAATGTGTAATACAAGATAGGAACCTTATTTCTACTGCAAACACTTGCTTAATACTTGCAAAGCATGTTGTTAAATAGTCAACTCTCTGCATGCTATAAAATATTAATTTTAGAATGATTCTAATTAAGATGTAGTCAACGGTGGCTTACGACTATATCTCCCAAAAAATTGTTTAAAACATAAAGTATGAGTTTGTAAGGATTTATTTTAACTACTCTTACACAGCAAGCAGACTATATAATTTTTACACATTAAGATATACGTATCAGGTATCTGAGATATATAAATTACTTTTTCATTGATACAGTTACATCAAGGAAGTTCCTCTACCTCATCATTGTTCACGTTATTTCCAGTACATGAGAGAAAGAAGTCTTGATTTGCTGCAGGTATGTATGGCATAAGAGACAGTTGTTGTTGTTGTGGTCTTCAGTCTTGAGACTGGTTTGATGCAGCTCTCCATGCTACTCTATCCTGTGCAAGCTTTTTCATCTCCCAGTACCTACTGCAACCTACATCCTTCTGAATCTGCTTAGTGTATTCATCTCTTGGTCTCCCTCTACGATTTTTACCCTCCACACTGCCCTCCAATACTAAATTGGTGATCCCTTGATGCCTCAGAACATGACCTACCAACCGATCCCTTCTTCTGGTCAAGTTGTGCCACAAACTTCTCTTCTCCCCAATCCTATTCAATACTTCCTCATTAGTTATGTGATCTACCCATCTAATCTTCAGCATTCTTCTGTAGCACCACATTTCGAAAGCTTCTATTCTCTTCTTGTCCAAACTATTTATCGTCCATGTTTCACTTCCATACATGGCTACACTCCATACGAATACTTTCAGAAATGACTTCCTGACACTTAAATCAATACTGGATGTTAACAAATTTCTCTTCTTCAGAAACGCTTTGCTTGCCATTGCCAGCCTACATTTTATATCCTCTCTACTTCGACCATCATCAGTTATTTTGCTCCCCAAATAGCAAAACTCCTTTACTACTTTAAGTGCCTCATTTCCTAATCTAATTCCCTCAGCATCACCCGACTTAATTAGACTACATTCCATTATCCTTGTTTTGCTTTTGTTGATGTTCATCTTATATCCTCCTTTCAAGACACTGTCCATTCCATTCAACTGCTCTTCCAAGTCCTTTGCTGTCTCTGACAGAATTACAATGTCATCGGCGAACCTCAAAGTTTTTATTTCTTCTCCCTGAATTTTAATACCTACTCCGAATTTTTCTTTTGTTTCCTTTACTGCTTGCTCAATATACAGATTGAACAACATCGGGGAGAGGCTACAACCCTGTCTTACTCCCTTCCCAACCACTGCTTCCCTTTCATGTCCCTCGACTCTTATAACTGCCATCTGGTTTCTGTACAAATTGTAAATAGCCTTTCGCTCCCTGTATTTTACCCCTGCCACCTTTAGAATTTGAAAGAGAGTATTCCAGTCAACATTGTCAAAAGCTTAAGAGACAGCTTAAGAGACAGTACATCATCATTTTTTTTCTCGTTAAATGGTAGTGGCTTTCTGTACTTTATTGGCAGCTGATATGGATCTGGTTCAACTAGCCTTCCTTTCTTTTTGACACGAATGTCCACTGACATGAAAGCTCCTACGTCTGAATAAGAGTGCTTTACTCTTAGCTTGAAGGGATCTTCAGACTAACTTAAATTGAGTAGCTTCACTGAAATGATGGGGATCTCCAGACGTGGATTCTATACGTTTTGAGATTAACGTCTTCAGGCTTTCCAAACTTCTGAAGTCTTCTCTTTCTATTTAAGTTATAATGAAATGTTTTGGTCTCGCAGATTTTATAACTTCTGCCCATTCATCTGGAGTGTACAATATTGGACGTCTGTTTCTTGCATACCGTTCAATGCGACCAAAATCACGATAGCAAGGTAGCATGGTGTGACCTACCACAGGGAAGTAATGCTGGACAGAATCAAATCTTTTGGTAGCAACAAGGGACCTTTCCAAAGCAATAACAGTCCAATTCTTTGCCTGACCCTTGCAGTCGTCTGTGATTATGTGGAGATGTTTTGTCTGAGGATTAGTTATCTCCAAGTACTTCAATAAGCAGCTCCCAACCTTATCTGAACCCAGTCCTCCATCTTTCTCGCTCCACAGAAACACATAAACCTTATTTGACTCACAGTCGTGGATACCATAGTTGTATGTCCATATTTTCCTCTTGTAAAATGCTGGGCGAACTGTTAGTTTAGGTGTGGGGAACGTTTGCTGCATGTCCATTGCTATCACATGATGCTGTTTCGAATTTTCTTTAGCCACAGCAGTTAAAGACGCAATCATATTTTGTCACCTGTCTGCCTTTTTGAGATGCAGATCATATTGTTGTTTCTTTTCTGTGACTTCTTCTGCACATAATTCTGGGTTATTTATTGCAATTAGAAATCCATCACATTTTGAATAGGTGTCACTTTTTGGTAGTTTGACGCCTATGTTACATTCAGATACGAAAATTTCTCTGAATTTACTTTCAGATACTGCAGGAACCTGATTTTCCTTGCAGTATTCTGAGTATTTATCTCGAAATAAGGAAGCAATTGTGAGCTCACAATCTAAATACACTTTATTGGGGTTCTGTTGCCTACTGTAATGACTGTTATACTTCGGTATGGTGTTGAGAAATTCTCTAACACTTTGTACAGCTTCATCTTGAAATTTATGTGGGTAGTTTCCATGTTTTCCTGAAAGTAAAAAAAGATGAGCTTATATCCTCTTCCTAATAGAAATATTTGTATAGTACTCAGTTTGAGTACATCCCTAACTTATAGCACAGAGTAACATACAAACCTCTTCCATCTTCTTTTGGCACTGCAAATCCAGGCTTCATTTGATGTTGTAAATTCCTCACTCTTCGTGCATGTATCTGTTAGCCATGAACCCTTAATAAAGTTTCCTTGCAGATCATGACTTCTATTCCGCATACCCTCACATTATAAGAAAATGTAGCATCCCAGGATGATATTTTCTTGGAAGTCTTTTTTGGATAGCTTTGAAAGAAATTATGACAAATATAACAAAATGAAATAAATATACAAAATATTAAACCATTTGTGTTTAAATAGTGAACAAACCTCCGCTTTTTCGGTTCCATTTTCATACAGCTCATCAGGTAAGTATTCTGGGCATTAAAGTTTCCTATATCCCAAAATTAAAAATGTTTTCTTCCTCTCCAAGCGGTTTCGTGAAGTATTTATTTAAACAAGTACAGGGACTTCCTATAGTAGCAGCCTGAACAGTCTTGTGGGCTTCTAAAGACTTATACTGCTGACCAGCATTTCGTCGACGTTTTCCTTTATTTTCTTCCACTGATCAATATTTCGCTTTATTTTCCGTGAAGATTTTGGTTTCTCGGGTGATTCTTCATTTATTCTACTTATTTCAAGCTATAATATGAAGAGCAAAATAGTCTAAGAATTTGCGTGAGATATAGTCATAAGCCACACAAAACATTAAATTTCGCCAAAATCGCATTTATGAGAAAATATTTTTTACACATCTATTGCCTTTGAAACTACATTATTGCACCATTAAGCAGTAATATAAATGTGCCCATCGAGTTTAATCATTAACACACAGGATGGCTGTCAAATGCGTTGGCAATGTTGAGAGAAACAAAGTCACAAGCCACAGGAAATTAATCACCAGAAATAAACCGTTTTATATACTTACCGAAATATCATCTGAGTTGGAACTGGTGGTCGATGGATGCCGAGATTCATCACTGTCAGGATCCAACGGGTAAAGCTCTTCACTTCCACTAATGTCTGTGTCAAATATGTGTTGAAGCCCCGAAGACACTTCAAACGTTCCTGACCCACGAGCCATTTTGCTGTGGCTTGTGACTACGTATCTTCTGAAACTACCACCAGATGGCACAGCATAGAACTGCACTCCGTCATAGCCTGCCGTCTGTTGCAGTAACACGGAACTTTTTCAACACATTGTGAAGAAGACATTGTTAAGAATGCCGCAACATGAAAAACTCAATTTCGTGAAAGTTGTGGCTTATGACTATATCTCTCCGAGCCCTTCATATGTTTAAGCAATCTGTGACAGCGTAAATATGTGTTTCCTAATGCAATCAGAGTGAAAAAGAGGCGCAATTGGTTAAATATTCCACACATTGGCCAAATGGCCAATAAACAGGGTCTTTTTCCTGTCAATTCCCAGGTGATGTGGGGAAGGGGAGGGCTGGGGGTTTCCCAGAGGGCGAAGGGTTAATTAATTGATCGATATAATTAATCAGTCGATCAAGCTGATATCAAAAGTGTGGTTGTATTGGCGAGGGGAGTTCTGAGAGGGGTGGGGTGGAGGAGAAGGTGGAGGGAGAGGAGCAAGAGGGATGGGGGTTTCTTAGAAGGACAGATTATCCACAGGGGGTCATAATCCACTTGGCAGAACAATAGGTTAAGCAACTGTCAATCAAAAGAAAACAATAGGTATACCCCTGAATGTATACTTGCCCCTGAAGTAGGCGACCTGCACTAACAAATTGTGCTGATCACAGCTTTGCCCTACTATTAACATGTATAGCTGCTATAGGAATTCTGTGCATTGTGCTTCAATGACAGATGCAGTCCTCATAGTGTGGTAATAGTGATGCTTGTAAGTAGCCTGGCTGGTAGAACATGGGGTGTTTATAGATTAGTTATACAAAAGTAACTTTTAATTGTGAAAATGGTAAATAAGTTACAGTAATGATTTGCAGAACAATATTCAATGATCCTCTAACACACACTTTCTGATGTGAGCACCTTTATTATTCACAGTTATATATATACCCACATATGCAGAGCACAACTTCACAAACTTTTTGGTGAACAAACATTAGACAAAGAAGAATCAAAGAGATTACAGTAATCTCTATCAGTGTATCCAGCATGCTACATAAGTTCACAATTGAGCTTCGATTTATGTGTGTATCCGCCACATCAGCATCCCCCCCCCTCTTCCTTGGGAGAGTTGTAGATTGCCATATTTGCTAAATGTTCATAATGGCTGGCATAAAAAATCCATATCATAATATGACAATGTTGTGGAGCAAGAAGTACTTTAAATGCAAAACAATTCAGGATACAGGAAAAGATGAACATATTATGAGAGTAAGATAATAGCAGATAAAAGCACAACGATCAAGGAACTGTTGATACAAGAAAACACACACTGAAACAAACAACATAGATACTTAAGTATTATATATCCTGCAGCCTGCAGGAAAGCACAGAAATTGCTTGTTCATAAATGGATTTGTCCATTAATTTTGGCATGAAAAACCAGGCACACCAGGAGTCCATGGAAACATACACTTCACTGGCCTGCCAGAGTGTGTCTGCCATTCTTCTGAGGTGGCCTGTGAAGGGAAAGAAATGTCGAAATACTGTCAAGGGATCCTATGGCTAGGGGCAGACAAAAACTCATGCTCAAGGGCAGGCTGTTCATCCTCAATACATGCCATTTTAAGGCAGTCAACCAATATTGTATCCCATTTTTCATTCCTATCAATGCTGAAATTTTTTCTTTCTATCAATCACCTGAAAGGGATTCACATACTTGGTGGCAAGTGGTGGCCTGATCATATTGTCTTTGACCCAAACGAATTTACAAGTAAAGAGAGCCCTTTGGTAGAAAACTGGCTTAGCACCATGTTGGCTGGGATGTATATGCTGAAGACTAAGAATGTGAGTTTGGAAGTGTTGCAAAAATTCGGAATATTCTCCAACCACAAAAGTGAAGGAGGGGTAGGGGGAAAAATTCATTAGGTATCCTCAAAGCCTCGCCATACACCAGCTGGGCGGAGAAACATCCCAAATCATCCTTGACAACAGTCCTTAGACTCTGCCTGGCATGACAGAGTAGCCTTTAAAGTGCGTTGAATGTGCTGTACCATCCCAGTACTGGCAGGGTGGTAGCTCATAGTTTCGAGACGCTTACATCCACACATATGCAAGAGTTCCTCGAAGAGCTGGCAATCAAACTGCCTGCCTCTATCTGACGTTTTCAAATGGGGAATACCAAAATGGAAAAACCAAGAGGAAACAATAGTAGGCACAACTGAAGCCGCTGAGATCTGGGAAACAGGAACTGCCTCAGGTCACCTAGAGGATTGCCCCACCATAGTAACCAAGAAACAGAAGCACTCTGAGGGGGTAGGGGACCAACAATATCTACATGGAGGTGAGCAAATCTCGCTGACTGTGTAGGAAAAGTTTCTACACAGTCAGATATGTGTTGGGCTATCTTACACTTCTGACATTGAAAGTAGCTTCATGCCCAATGATGACAATCTTTCTGCAGCCCTGGCCCCACAACTTTATCTTATACGAACTTTGTGGATGCCCTGACCCCTGAATGTGATAAACTGTGGAATGCATAGAAAACAGCATGATGCCAACCTAGTGGGACATGTCACACCAGATGTGGAGTGCAGATGCCTGTAGTGGCACTTGCTCAAGGTGCAGTCCAGTGCAAGCAGGGTTTGATTGGCAATTCACGAGAAAAGGGTCAGCCTCTTGCTCAGCAGCCACTGCTGTCCAGTCAATAACAGGTGGCTGTGCAGTTACTAGGTACGCAGTCACCTACCACATTCTGCTGTCCTGGAATGTGTTGGAGACCTGTAGAGAATTGCACAATACAATCAGTTTGATATACCTGGTGGGATGAGTTGAGCTCAGTAACATGTTTGAAAACGGCAACCAGGGATTTGTGATCTGTGTAAATCTTGAACACTTGGCCCTCCAGTCATGGTCTAAAGTGTTTAAGTGACAAGTAAATGGCCAAGAGTTCCCTATCAATAGCACGGCAACACTTCTGTTTCTCTGACAGGTTCTTAGAAAAATATGCCAAAGGCTGCCATGTGGACAAAACCATTTGCTGTAACACAGCGTCCACGGTGGTCTGACTTGCTTCTACCATCAAGGTGATGGGAGGCCCAGGAACAGGGTGAGCAAGTAGTGTGGCATCCGCTAAAGCTATTTTCAAAACCTCGCAAGCTTTAGTGGTCTCCAGATTCCATAGGACTATCCTGCTTTCTTGTCCTTAAGCAATTCATTAATAGGGCCTTGCATTTTAGCTAAATGTGGTAAATGTTGGCAGAAGTATTTGAGCATTCCAAGAAATCGGTGGAGGCCTTTAAAGTTTATAGGAAGTGGAATCCACATGCTAACTACTACCTTACCTAGATTGGGAGAAATGCCAGATTTTGTGATAATGTAACCAAGAAATTCAATCTACTGTCTTCCAAAGACACACTTGTCTATATTTATCTTGATTCCATACTTCTCCAATCTTGATAGTACTCCACACAAATGTTTGATGTGTTCCTCCACTGTATGAGAAAATACCAGCATGTCGTCAACATAACAGAAAATGAAAGGCAGCCCATGCAATGACTCATCCATGAAACGCTGCTAAGTTTGGGCCACATCTCGAAGGCCGAAAGGTATAACATTGTGTTGGAAAAGACGAAATGGCGTTGTCACAACTGTCTTATGTTTGTCTCGATATGCCATCGGAATCTCTGCACAAGCCTTGGCGCAATCAGTGATACTAAGAAGCTAGCACCACTCAAGATATTGTTGAAGTCACACACAAAAGGAACTTGGTATCTGTCAGGCATAGTGTGATGATTGAGATCCCTGTAATCCCCACAAATGCGCCATTATCCATTTTCCTTTTTCACCATTTGCAGTGGCGATGCCCAAGCACTGTGCGATCTAGACACCGTCCCATTATCAAATGCATCTTTAGCAGTGTGTAATTTTTCAGGAGGTAAGTGCCTAGGCCTACTAGCCATTGATGTACCAGGAGTAATGTGTATGTGGTGCGTAGTGGAGTGCCTCATTTTACCCTGGGCCACAACAGGAGCTGTCAGTGCCGGGAACTCTCGCAGAAGCATGCCGGGAACTCTCGCAGATGCAGATGACAGAGGTCTGTCAGTGGCAAGTCCAAGTACAGGGGGCGCTAAGGAAGGGGAACTGGCTGCATCACACAGGCGCCGTAGCTCCATGAACTTGTTCTCCAACTGCTGTTCCCATGTTGTCACCTTCAGTTTCAAATCGGTGTTTCTTCACATAGTGTAGCAACATTCTATACTTCCTTGGCATACAGATTTTTGCGCTAAGCATTGCATATTACACCTGTAATGTAGCAAACTCGGAATCGACACGCGACAGCGGCAGCGTCTTCTCGTGCAGCGCACATGCATGCTCTTCGCATTCAGGTGTACAGAGGCGGTAACAACTCATGCGCCGCGGTAGGCGCGGACGACCCGAAAATCTTCATGCAGCCGAAATCGGTGGCATCGCACAGTACATGGCCCGGGGCGGTCGCCAGCTTAGAAACCACATATATAGCCATCAGGCAGCGCTGTACCAAATCAAGTGCCAAAGAAAAGTGCTTGGGAAAGTCTGCTCCTAATATTGAGCCTGAAGCAACAGCAACTATAAACATCCGCGTAGGACAAAACTCGTTGTCAAATGTCAACTTTAAAATATTTTTGCCAAATGTGGGAATGTGCGAATTATTTGCCGCTGTCAAAATCGGAACTGTAAGTGGATCACAGGACTATTGGCAATCATCTTCCTCTTGTGGAACAACACTAATCTCCGAGCCAGAATCCACAAGAAAATTGAATCCCCGCCGTTCTGTCAGTAATGAGTAATACTGCAGATCGGTCTACTGCCAACACGTTAGCATTCAGTGTATGAGGTGGACGCTGTGAGCAATCCGGACGAGCGCGTGTGCCTACTGGCTCTCGTCGACAGCATTTGGGTAGTTGCAAAGACGGGAGCACTGTCTTTCAGCTTTTCAAAAACGCCTTTGCTACCAACAACAAGAATTATGAAGTGCGGTGGAGTCACGAGCGCTGCTACTGTTGCTATCCTTTCTTGCAAGCTGTACGTTCAGCCAATTTCTTGAGCAGTTTGTTCATCGGTGGCTCTAGAGCCGCGGCATTGGCTGAGCACTGTGAAATACAGGGATCGGGTGCAGATGACAGTGCTAGCATGCGCGGTTCGGGGCCGCTGTCCATAGCCGTGCTCATCACAGCACAAGAATTATTAACTCAACAAGCAATTGCCACAGCATCAGCTTTGTGCGCGATTTAATCCAGAGAGAGGCCAGAGAAAGCAGTATTAACTCAACAAGCAATTGCCACAGCATCAGCTTTGTGCGCGATTTAATCCAGAGAGAGGTCAGAGAAAGCAGAGAGGATAGCCGGTACATTTTGAGGCAACTTGCGGAGCGAGAATAGCTTTAATGACTGTTCCGACAACAGTTTGTTTCCCTCCAACACGTGCAATGAACGCAGCACTTGGGATGGGTAAACACTAATACAAACGCTATTTCTACAATACGCTGCAACCGCGTCTCTGCAGCACAGTTTCTCTGAAGAACGCATACAATTAGGTCAAAATATCGTCCAGTAGTTCAGTAACACTCAGATTCAGCTGAGAATTAATCAAAGTAAATCTGTCAGTATCCGAAGCAAAGCCACGCAGCCTGAAAATGGCTTCCACTTGCGTAAGCCAAAGTTGTGCTCGTGTGGGCCAGAAGGGCGGAATTTTAATGTTTGAAAATCTGTTACCATTGTTGACGTATGCAGGAGCAGCAGACGCCTGTACAACTGTACAACACTAGAAGCGGATGGCAAAAAAAAAAAAAAAAAAAAAAAAAAAGGATTCATATGGCTCTGAGCACTATGGGACTTAACTTCTGAGGTCATCAGTCCCCTAGACGTTAGAACTACTTAAACCTAATTAACCTAAGAACATCACACACATCCATGCCCGAGGCAGGATTCGAACCTGCGACCATAGCGGTCGCGCGGTTCCAGACTATAGCGCCCAGAACCGCTCGGCCAGTCCGCCAGTCCGCCCGGCGGATGGCAAAACTTATCTTCCTTCTTCACGTCGGCGAGATTCATTTGTGAATGGAGTGCAGCAACACGGAGAAAATGAGAAAAATCCGTTCAGTACGGGGCCACCACTTTGGAGAACAATATTCAATGATCGTCTAACAAACACTTTCTGATGTGAGCACCTTTATTATTCACAATTATATATATAACCACATATGCAGAGCACAACTTCACAAACTTTTTGGTGAACAAACGTTAGACAAAAAAGAACCAAAGAGATTACAATCGTCCATACCGATGCATCCAGCATGCAAGTTCACAATCGATCTTCGATTTATATGTGCATTTGCCACAACGTTTAATACAGCATTGAACACAGTATATCTTCAAGTTTTATTTACAGATGTTCAGTGTGGCTTCCTCCTGTAACACAGTAAATTTCCAATCTGTAATCAGTTTCCTGCCAAATCCTATACAGCAAGTCTTGCTGTATGGTGGCAACAGCTCGTGTTTTTCATTGTCGGAGCTCGTCGATGTTTCCTGGAAGCAGAGGAGCAAACACTCTGCCTTTAATGTAACCCTATACACAGCTGTCCATTGGAGTTAAATGAGGTGATTGTGGTGGCCAGGATATTATTCCACCACGTCCAATCCAAGTCATCACATTCCTACGGAGATAAGCGACAACTTCACAATACACAGCCAGTTTTGATGAAACGACTGTACTAATAATTAACAGTTATTCTTTGAGGTAGTGCCGACATTTAGTCCTGAATTGTCTCTGAAATGTAGCAGCGGATTTGTATTCATGAAACTATAAACAACAGTGTGCACGCGCTGCATCATTATACGACTCTATGATGAATGTTGGAAATACTCATTTGCCTGTGTGACCTAGCGAGAACGTCGGGTACTATCAGTGTCAGGCGTTAATAAAACCTGAAGATGTACTGCATTCAGTGCTGTATCAACTATTTCTAGAAGTTGTTTAACCTTTTCTTAATTAAACTTTACTTTTGTATAAGTAATTTATAAACATTCACCACAAGGAAAGGTATCTGCTGCTGCCGCTGCTGTCATTTTTTAGTCTCTTCCCTGTTTCACTTCTTCTCGATACCGCTCACATGGGCGATGGGAAATTTGTGTTAACGACCGTGGCTAAACCACCTTCCAGAAGATGCAGCGCAGGCTACTCCTTCCTCTGTGGCACTTCATTCGTAAAAATTATTGTATTTTCCAGTACAATACAAAAGTTCGACAAGGAAGGAATAGATTCTACTGTACAAATCAAAGTAACACAGCTCCTGTAACGTCAACCATGTCCTGAAAATTGTTCTTTCAGAAGGATGCTCCGTTCACAATCTATTCTCATACGTAAATTGAAACCAATTTAACAGCCAAACTGCGCAAGTACATACATCGATCCTCGTGAATTTCATCTAATTCTTCCTACTCTGATAATCATTTACTTCGTTTCTAAATATCGCTATGGTACATTCAAGGTCAGCGTATAAAATGTAGCACGATATTTTCACAGTTAATTTTTTAAAGGAGGACTTTTCTATCAGTTTCACATGGTTGTATGAACGTACCATGCATTGTACTCAAGTGAAGGGACATTTTGCAGAACACCTGAAGCATTAAAGCCACCATCTTAATTTTTCTCTATCTTTCTTAAATTCAGTCTCGAAACTTTTTGAATTGATAAGATACAAAACAGAAATCACAGTGATCAGAAGTTAAAATCATTAACTTCGATCTTCTACAGAGTTCTTGCTACTATTCAGTGACATTCAAGTTTGAAACAGCGAATTGGAGACTTTTATACTCACTGTCTGCTTCTAGCCGTCTAGCCTGCTTCTTGTCGCCTTCGTTGGTAACAGAGGGCTTCCTTTAAGCCACAAAACTGTCATTTTCCTGTAAATGGTTTGCTTCATAGAGTGATTCGTGTGCAATCTTTAATGACTACGCGCATGTTTCTTGAGTGTCTTCTCTGAGACTAGTCTAATTTTTTATGATGGGCGTACCATCAACTAATTACGTCGAATGTGGAACTGTGTGACAATTTATTACCACTTACCTCCCGCCTTGTTTCTAATCTGAAGTGACCTGTTGTTAACCTCACTTTCTACTACAAGTGAGATGGCATATAACCGATATACAGTGGACGAAGCTTTTTCTCTCATATTGCGTAGTGACTTTGTAGATGAAAGGGAAATTGTAGTTGCTTCTACATCATATACACGTGCTACTCCAGCTGTTCTATTGACATCCCCAAACTTGGGTTTGCGCACAGGCACCGACAATATCAAAAACATGTGTGATTTGTGTAAATATTTTCCCTAATAAATATATAGTATAAAGTCCAATAATTGTGATAACACTACGAGTATGAAAGCAGGACAGAGTAGTGCCGCGGGGAGTGCGAAAAATGCGCTGTACAGCGGGCACGACTGGCGCAAGTTCACAGCGTCCAACGCAACAATCACAGCGCCGGCGTGAAATGCTTAATGAACGTAAATACCAGACAGGCATGTAAGCATGAAGAAATATAATAATCTCTGCATGCTAGAAGCCAATAAAAATTAATAAACTTCGACCGATGTGTTGTTATCTTTGTATTTAACAATCCATGGACTATCAGTGGGTAAAATAAGTTAGTTGCCGAGGGATAGTTTGCAGAGAGAAGTTGTGTATGGCTATTTGTGGCCAAAGTTAGAGATTATGTCTACATAACACTGCTCAAAACTATCTTGTTATAATTGTGAACCACGAAGAAAAAGTGTTATATGAATTTTGTGAAATGATTTCAAGAACACTTCAACAAAATGAAAACTGAAATGTGCTCATTGTTTTAATTAAAATTGATACAACAAGCTCGAACCCGTGAATTCCTGCAAATTCAAGTATTTTGTCAATATTCTACAGGAAAGCAAGAAAGAATACCCCTACACATAAAGCACGAGACACAACGAAGAAAAATTTTACAAGCTATGTACCAGTTATTTTGATGGGTCATTTCAGAACTTTCCACCCAGTTTGCAGAGTGTGCAATTACGAAAGATGAATTATATGGCTTAAAAGTCAGCTGAGGCATAATGTAAATAATTAATTCCAGTCGGTAATTATGCGATGGGAAGGGGGGGGGGGGGGCTAAGACCTATACAAGCAGTAACAGTCATCGACTTGTGTTGTTGACTGAGCAGCCACTAAGAGGAAGATTATCAATTTTTTGTGCCTCACAATAGTGGCTGAATGTTAGAATGGCATTGGTGTTGGATGCCACTTTGTCTCTACGGCGCATTTTTCGCGCACCCCGCGGCACTACACATACTGGCAACCCTTCTTACCGCCAAGCTTGAAATGACCCTTCAAGATATGTTGGCAGACTGGAAAGCGTGCATAAGCCACATTGTTTCTTTCAAGACTGGAGACACAGCGCGCATCACTGAACTGCAGTAATGAGCAGGTTTACTTTTACTTCCACTAAACAGTTGCTTGTACATAGTGATTTCTCGACTAGTTTTGAGGAAGTGGTTTCCGATTTAAAAACCACAAACTATGTTCGTTATGTGGGTAGTGAACAGCTTTTGAATTGTTTGTGTTATTTTGTTAAAACCAGTTCTAGTGCAGAAACCACCTACAAGATACATAATTCCTGCTAATGCCAGTCAAGGGTAATTGCAGAACAGTCATATCACTGCTAAACGCTAAATAGTTTGTGTTTGATAGTGAAAGGTGTATTTCAATTGGATGTAATCATGCCAAAGTAATTAATGTAACCTGTACAGCAATATCTCAAGAGATACACAGTCCTTCTCAGTGAATTGAAGAAAAGAAAAACGATCATTCCTCTTGGGACCTGTGGAAGGTACATTAGCTTATTTGTTTTAGTTTTAAATATTTGTCATGTATTATTGAGTTTCTGAGATGTTCTACATCCTGGAGGACCTCCTCACTAGGGATCAATTGGAATGGAAGTAAATCTAATCTAAGTCCTAATGCTGTGCAAATGCTTGCAGGTGCAGAATATTTAGTAAGGAGGCAGGTAATCAATATTTATTGACACTGTCATCTTGGTTACAGGCTACATGTCGTTCGTTTTATGATTATTTCCATCAGTACTCTTTCCTCGTCAGTTTTTGTTGATTGTAGCACTGAACATCAACAAAAATGAAACAAGATCAATGGAGCGTAGTCATATTAAATCAGGCAATGCCAAGAGAATTGGATTAGGAAATTGTACACTGAAAGTATTAGATGGGCTTAATGTTTGGACAGGAAAGTAACAATAGCTGTCAAGTTGTAACTAGGAAAAATTCTGAAGAAGATAAATATTTTAACACCTCGTAATAGTGTTTTGTGAAAGAACCTGTCTGAATTAAATCTTAGTATGGAAGTGAAACGTGGATGATAAATGGTGCAGACCAGAAGAGAATAAAAATTTTTCGAATGTGGTGTTATAGAAGAATGCTAATGATTATATGGATGCGTAGGGTAGCTAATGATGGGGTATTGAATTGAACTGGGGAGAAAATGAACTTACAGTGCAACTTGAATAAAGAATGGGTTGGGGGATAGGACATTTCCTGAGACGTCATATAATAATAACTTTGGTGCTGAAAGGGAATGTGGGAGGTAAAAATTATAGAGGGAAACCAAGGCTTGACTACTGTAATCAGGTGAATTTAGGTTGCTGTAGTTACACAGAGATGGAGAGACTTTCACAGGCTAGACTAGCAAGGAGAACTGCATGAAACTAGTTTTTGAACTATGAAAGAAGAGAGGACCACAACAACAACATCAATAACTACAGTAAAGAGTGCACTGAGCAAACTCCACCTAGTGACAAGAGTAATGCTAGCAAGGGAAACTGAACCAATTCTTTGTTCTTTGAGTAGAGTACCTACCAAAGTGAATAACTAACAATGTTTAAATGAGGCATAATGCACTCTAATTTTAAACTGCTGTTGCAAGAGTAAGGATGGAAGCTTAAATGTTTAACACCTCACTGATAACCTTGTCACTAGAGACGGAGCACACACTCAGAGGGGACAGGGATGTGAGAATAATTCAGCAGCGCCCTGTTTGAAGAAATCCTGTTCGAAGAAACCACTCTTTTATTTGACTGAAGTAATTTACAGAAATGACATAAAATCTAAATCTGACGATGGCGCCGAGTAAAATTTTATTAGGACTTCCTCCATCTCATAACTTTGAATAGATTTGGCGCCACATATGACAGGCTGCTGACATTTCAGTCACACAGCTAGTCTGGATATCTTGTAATTGCAGTCTTGCATACTCTGTTGCCCAAAGGCTGAATGGAGAGTTCTGCAGAACAGCTCATTCTCTCAGTGTGAAACCTCTCTAGGACTTGCAGGGCTTCCACCCATTGATGGAGCACATCTATCAGCAGTACATCAGAAGTTTTGGGCATTCTTCGGTGCCCATTTTTGCTCTTGGTGTGATACTTTGTGATCTGTCACAGAGATAGTGTTGAAAACAATAAAATTTTATTTTTGTAATGTTTGCACATGTTAGATAATGACAGTTGGAAAGTCTACTTGGATTTGTTTGTATGGCTTTTTAAAGAAGGTGTGCTTGTATGTTTCATTCAAATTAGTAAACTGAAATGATTTGCCATTGCAAAATTATTTCTGTATCTCCAGCATGCTGAGAGTTGGAATGGATGCACAATTTTTGAGATAGGCTAGTAATAACTCTTATGAAAACTGTCTTGAGTTGCACAGAAAGAGCATTTATTTATTGATGACCAGTTTCCGACTGTTTGTCTATTATCAAATCAGGCATAAGTGTAAGTCTTGTATTACATCATATAGCAGAGATGCTGAGTCACAGATAGGCACAACAAAAAGACTCTCACAATCATAGCTTTCCGCCATTAAGGCTGTCTTCAACAATAGACACACACACACACACACACACACACACACATGTAATTGCAACTCACACAAACAACTGTAGTCTCGACAACTGAAACCACACTGTCATTCCATCCTGGATTTTCCATTGTTTGATTTTTGCATTGCACCAGTCATACAAGCAGAAAACTGGCCATGAAATCACTAACTGTGTAGTTTGCAGAATGAGGAGGATGGGAAACAGTTTACACATTAACTGCTAAAGACATTGCCTATTGTGCTGCATTTATCAGTCCACGGGAACAGGCAGCTCATAATAGTGGTGTCTTCCACAGATTTATTGACGATCTGTCCAAAATGTTGTCACCTATATGAATGCCATAGAAGTCAAACATGGAGTAAATTTCATGAGGAAGGTTTTTGATAGATACTATATGTCTGAACAAAGATGTGTTAATTACAGCAAGGGATGCAGCTGATACTGAACTTCAGGAATCTGTCATGGTTGCTATCACAAAAGCATAATGTGTATTGTCATCTGAACGTTATATGACTGTGAAGGCTACAAATGTGCCAAGTCTTTCTGGTGTAGCAACAACTCAACTGTAAAGTCTCTCCAACACTGCAAATTTATGAACTATTAAAGCTCTCTCTCCATCATATGAACTGTTAAGTCTCATGGTAAGTGTGTATGATACAACTTCTACACAATGATAATATACATTTGGTAATTTGTTAACCTGGGGGAATAAATCATCATCATTAAAAAACATTGTCATTCTCTTTTTTTACATCAACCCTATTCATCACTCTGCAATACTTTCCAAGTAACTGTTTTTATATGCTTTAAATTCAGCATGTATTTCTCACAATCCAATTGGAGCGTTAATAAACTTAGGGATGCCTTCTGTACTTTCCACTTATATGGAATTTCTGTTTGTAGGAGTCATACTAGCAGATTTAGGTATACCGTGCATGCATATACCTGTCTTCTTCTTCTTCTTCTTCTTCTTCTTCCTTAGCACTTGTCCTGCATGCTGGCGGGGTCTGCTGTTTTGGCTCGTTGTCACCACTTCTTGCGATCTTGTGCCTGATCAGGGCGAAGGCCTGAGATCTTGTGGTCTTCATGCAGGGTGTCAAGCCTTCGCTCCCTCGGTCATCCTGCTGGCCATTTCCCATTTACATTTAGGCTGAAACTAGTCTTTGCCACTGTTGTCTCATCTGCTCTAAGGACATGCCTGTACCAACGTAGGCCGCTTTCTTTCATTTTGTCTACTGTTGGTGCAACACCGTATGGCTTGTGAACTTCATTATTTGCATATTCCTATACATATCTTTAACTGCTCATCCTCATCGTGAACTTCATGTTGCAATAGATACTTGACAATATCATTGTGAATTGGTTTAACATACATTTGCCACAGACTGAGTCTCTCCACGTGATCCGTATTGCCTTGTACAGACCATGCAGGTCTGTGACATTGCGTTAGGTCTCGAGATCTTAACTGCATCGTATCACCCCCTAAACTTGTCGATGGTGGATATGACGTTACTGCCAATGTCTTGTGGAAACTGACTGTTCTCAGTCGTCATGCAATCCACCAGCTTGCTGCATAGCTGATGCCAAACCATATCACTGAACTACACCATTGTACCCCTCTTGGCATTCTCTAGTTCCACTAACTTTAAAGTCTGTGTCAGGTGCAAAGCCAACATTAACAAGCTTCGGTCCATCAGTGGTCAGTTAATAAATAGTGTTGACCAACAGCACTCTTTGATGACTTAGTTGAGGCTTGACAAGTGGTGCAGACATTGGATTTAGTAGAAAGTTGAAGACTGGAAACAATTCCATGTCCTACTCCGATATATCAGGTGTTTCATCAGGAAGTTTGTCTGTTTGCTGACTTAGTGCTGGTGAAGGATATAGCAGAAACTTGAAGTCTAGATACAGTTATCCAAGCTAACATGATTACCACTCCGGCATGTTGGCAGCTGACCCACGAGCTTGCCTGCGTATTGACTTGATTTCCGCTGCTCAAATGTACTTGATCTTCACACCAACGCATTGGTGGCTGCATCAAGGAGTGTGCCTGCTGCTGCTTATCAAATGTATCAGGCACTGCATCATCTACATCGTGGAGATGTTGAACTGAGAGAGAAATGCAAGACAACTGTGAAAAGACACTATATACACATAGTGAATTATAAACACTGAGAGAAATGAATGGTTTAATACTTACAAGTGAGTATGTAAGTCAGTTTCTTCTGTCTGGAGGTGGTAGATGACACTTCATGATAATTCAGAGTAAAGGGCACAAGTGATGGCTTTGCTTGATGGTTACTAAGCCTCCACTGAGGGTGAGTGTGAGGAGATACACAATCACAGTACCATGGGGATTGGAACAATTACTTTGGACTGTTTTCAGATCCCCAGGGCAGCCATCTTGGATTCTGATGTCACTAAAGATGTTATGGATTCTAAACCTAGAACCATACACCGTGATGTTATGGAAGAACCATTACCCTGTTCAGTGGTTTACTATGTTGAAATGTCAGATGAGAATAATGCGTAAGAAATTCAAAGCAAAGACTACATTTGCAACAGGTACTAAGCCTGGGAGCTACAGGTGATTAGTGGATAGAAAACTGCTTGAAATCTTAGATGTCCTGTGTACAATGTAAGACACTTATAATTTACATGAGGAATCACTTTAAAAACGAAGTGCCAGCCCAGACGTTAGATCACATTCTGTTTACAAGAAGGATGATTGGAAGTTAATGTTCCACCTGAATCAATATCAAATTCCCATTACATCAAGGCATGCCTACAGTAAAAATTGGTGTTAGTTAAAAAAGTTATATTGCCACCCACCAAAAGAGTGTGTGGGTCACTATGGTACAGGTAACTGAGAATCCTACAGTTAGTTGGGAACCTATTCCAACCTGAATCCGTCCCTTGGGCCCCCTGTTTCAATCTAATACTACGAATGCTAGTACCGTATTATACCAACTGAGCCAAAGCAACCCACGTGTCTGTTTCAACTACAGTAGCACATCTTCTAGTACAAACACCCTTACAATTCATCAGAAATGAGAAGTGTGATGTATGGTTTCTGGTATGCAAAGTGTGTTGTATTAAAGACTTTGATGCTGTCTTCCTTTAATATATTCCTGATGGATAGTGAGCCTGCATACTATACATAGTGGAGACCATCTTCGTACACTGCCAGTTAGTCCCTTTTCTATTCCACTCACACCCTGTGTGATCAAAAGTATCCAGACACCCCCAAAAACATACATTTTTCATATTAGGTGGATTGTGTTGCCACCTACTCCATATCAGCGACATAGTGAGAGAGCAGAACAGGGCACTCTGCAGAACTCTTGGACTTTGAACATAGTCAGGTGATTGGGTGTCACTTGTGTCATACATCTGTATGTGAGATTTCCACACTCCTGAACATCCCTAGATCCACTGTTTCTAATGTGATAGTGAAGTGGAAACATGAAGGAACACATACGGCACAATAGCGTACAAGCCGACCTCAGCTGTTGACTGACAGAGACCACCAACAGTTGAAGAGGGTCGCAATGTGCAGTAGGCAAGACATCTATCCAGACCATCACACAGGAATTCGAAACTGCATCAGGATCCATTGCAAGTATTATGACAGTTAGGTGTGAGGTGAGAAAACTTGGATTTCAGGGTCGAACGGCTGCTCATAAGCCAAACAATGCCTTGCTTGCTGTAAGGAGCTTAAACATTGTACAATTGAACAGTAGAAAAACAGGAAAAACATTGTGAGGAGTGACGAATAACGGTACACAATGTGGCGATCCGATGGGAGGGTGTGGGTATGGCGAATGGCTGGTGAACATCATCTGCCAGCATGTGTAGTGCCAACAGTAAAATTCAGAGTTGGTGGTGTTATGATGTGGTCATCTTTTTCATGGAGGGGGCTTGCACCTCTTGTTGTTTTGCATGGCACTATCACAGCACAGGCCTACATTGATGTTTTAAGCACCTTCTTGATTCCCACTATTGAAGAAGAGCAATTCAGGGATGGCAATTGCAGCTTTAAACACGATCAAGCACCTGTTCATAATGCATGGCCTGCGGCAGAGTGGTTACACGGCAATAACATTCCTGTAATGGACTGGCCTGCATGGAGTCCTGACCTCAAACCTATAGGACACCTTTGGGATGTTTTGGGATGCCGACTTTGTGCCTGGCCTCACCGACCGACATCGATATCTCTCCTCAGTGCAGCACTCCATGTAGAATGGGCTGCCATTCCCCAAGAAACTTTCCAGCAGCTGATTCAATGTATGCCTGAGAGAGTGGAAGCTGTTTTCAAGGCTATGGGTGGGCCAACACCATACTGAATTCCAGCATAACCAACGGAGGGTGCCACGAACTTGTAAGTCATTTTCAGCCAGGTGTCTGGAAACTTTTGATCACATAGTGTATATGGAGCGATGGGAGAAGTAGTACATGCCTCTGGTAGGTAACTTTAAGCATTCAAATGTGGTGAAGCTGTGGGACTTAGTACTCTACTATATGGATTGCTAAGGAGAGGCTACCTATGGTGGAAATACCTTAACTGCTCTTCTATTACATTGTCATATGAACCACGGGGTATGTCCACAAAGTAAGTTCCATTTCTTTATATAAAACAAACGTGTACAGACACAGAAAAAATATTTACTCTACAAAAATCTACAACTATTAAATTACTTTTCTACATAGCTTCTGAAATTTTGTAGGCACTTGTCATAGCGTGGCACAAGTTTTTGTACACCTTCTTCATAGAAGGTTGCTGCCTGTGCATTCAAACATGTGGTAACATGTTCTTTCAGCTCGTCATCTTCAATGAAGTGTTGACCACCAAGGACAGATTTTAGGTGTAAGAAGAGATGAAAGTCGCTAGGAGCGAGGTCCAGGCTGTACGGAGGATGATCAAACGCGTTCCAGTGAAATTCCCGTAAGAGTTGTTTGGTCACGTTCGCCGTTTGAGGTTGGGCATTATCGTGGAAAAAAACAACACCTTTTGACAGTAATTCTCGGCACTTGTTCTGGCTTGCATGGCACAATTTCTTAATGATCTCACAGTAACCATGTGCATTGATTGTTTGGCCTCGTGGTATGAAATCAATCAGCAAAATGCCTTTTCTGTCCCAAAAAGCGGTGCACATGACTTTTTGAGGTGTCAAGATTTGCTTAGGCTTAACCTTCATTGTGGATGAAGTGTGCCTCCATTCCATTGATTGCCGTTTTGTTTCAGGGGTGTCGTATGATACCCAATTTTCATCCCCCGTGACTATCCGAGAGAGAAAACCATTGCCTTCTTCATTGTAGTGAGTCAAAAACTGAAGTGCTCTGCCCATTCGTTGTTTTGTGTGTTGTTCAGTAAGAATTTTGGGTAGCCAATGTCAGCAAAGTTTTCAAAATTTCAGTTTTTCGGTAACAACTTCATGAATTAGTGATCGTGAGATTTCAGAACTTCCATAGCAAGGGCACTAGGTGTAAAATTAGGGTTGTGCTTAATCTTCTCTTCAACTGTGTGAACCAGTTCATCAGTAATCACAGACGGTTGTCCACTTCGTTCTTCATCGTGCACTTGACCATGTCCTTCATTGAACAGTCCAACCTATCTTCTAACCATAGATCACTCATAGCATTTTGTCTGTAAACCTCACAGATTTGCTGATAAATTTCCTTTGGTTTAACTTTCTTTGCATTTAGAAAATGAATCACAGATCTGATTTCACACGCGGCGACGTTTTAAATTACGGCTGACATTTTAAAGAAGCACTACAAAGCACACGTCAGCAAGCAGAAATCTGAAAATGGCATACACGTCTTCTCCTTGAGTCAGAGTAACTGCCATGCATGCTCGGTACTGCAATCATAGTGCTACTGTGGATAGAAATAGAAACGGAACTTACTTTGTAGACGCCCCTCGTATTCTAGCACATTTGCCTGAGCTGAGCCAGTATTCCAGAACTTGGATCTTGACATCACAGAACTTTTCCTGGTATCTCAAGTCTGGATCAATATGCCAGAATTCTGTACTGCTACAAACAGCCGATATGTCTGAGCTGGATTGTGATGGCATAGAGCCAGTGCCAGTGTTCCAAGTCTTGGATTCTCACAGCTAGTTGACCCCTTTTGCTGTCCCATCTACAAATGTAGCAATTGGAGAAGGAATATGTGCCTCTGCCAAGTAGCTTTAAGTGTTCAATAATTGTGGTGAGTCGTGCAGCTTGTACTCTGCAATATGGATCTCTGTGGAAAGAGAGAGTCTATGGTGGTCATGTATTAAATGCTCTTCAATTCTGTTGTCAAGTATTTTTTTCGACACAGAGTTTGCACTCCTGACTTTTGGTCAGTGTTAAATACATGATGTGCTGTGGTATGGTGACTGCTTTTTGTGCTGAAATGTCATGAATAAAAAAGGGAACAGACTATTACTCTTGTAAGACGCCACTGTTTCATTATATATGTTTACCATCACTGACAATCATTTTATAAGGGGTGATGTGAATGTATCACAATTTCCAAACTGTAATCTGATATGAATTTCACAAACAGTTATTGTTAACACCTGTGTTCCAGATAGAATCAATGTTATATTTGATGTCCAAGGTAGTAATTTCACCCTCTTAAACTTTGCAATTGTATTGCATAGGATTTGCTAGCTGGATGTATGTTTAAGGACTGTTGGATAGCGTTAAATCACCATCAGTATTCTCGTATTGTGTGTTTAGCGTTTCCACCTTGTGTGCATACATCTGATTCTCAAGAAAGACGAAAAAATGGTCAACTAGTTCGAAAAAATTCACTGCTCATCAGAAATGCGAATGAAACATTCAATTTCCGAGTTGTGGCCGTTTTGGGTATGTGGTAGAAATGTGAATACTTTACAATTCAATAGATAGTACTTCTACATGTCAGAACTACACCTGGTCTATGAGTCCGAAATTATAGTAGAAATGTAAAATGTGCTGTGTGAAATATCGAGTTGATTCATACAACCAAAAATCTGGATCACTAATGCTACTCAGCTGTTCAGTTTTGGAGAATGTGTTATGCGCTTTCTGGAGACGGAAAAACCATAACATGTATTGCTTCCCTTTCAATCTATCAAGAGCTGGGTTAATACATGTAAGACAGATTCGTGATATTGAAAAGAGGTGGCACAACAGATCAAAATTTAGTGTTGAATTCTAAGACGTTATAACATGAGCAATATATGGAATGTTTATGCAGGAATTTTGAATGAATTCATGAGTTCCTTTAAAATACCACATTATTCTTGAAGGTGGGGGACTCACTCTGCTCATTCACAACTCTGGATAAAGTAACTTTTGACACACTATTCATTGATTTCACTATGAAATTGATGTGAAAATACAGTGACTTGCTGCATGTATGATGCCTGCTGCCATTTAGAAATCCTTTGGAGCAGCTGATGTTAAGTATGCACCACAAAAGTTCTGTGACATGACGGCAAATTCAGATGGCTGTGCCATCTACATGTGCACTGGCCATGAATCAGACTCGACGCTACTTGGTACGTAGAGCTTTCACATGTCCTTCCCATTAGCCTCTGCTTGCATTCTCAAGGCATGGCATTTATACTCCTTCCATCAGATGGAGGTGGAAATCTGTGCTGTGTCGCTGGTTACATTCATTTACCATCAGGTAGCGCTGCGCTCTGTTGGTGGTAGCAATTCCATTTTTAATCTTGCAAATGTTACGTACAAATATGGTGTAGACCATTACGCTTGTAGAAAATGTCATACTTCCCCATCATATGTATTTGTTAACATTTTGATGGGTACAGTTCAACTTGTAAATATGTACAAGTGTTTTTTCATTCTCTAATGTCGATGCTACGTGGCTTCCACATATAAATTCATGTGTTTGAATTCTCTCTGATGTTGTTTATGTTATTGTTGGTAAAGAGTTAACAGTTCACTCCACACATAATTTATTTTTGTGGTGAATTTTACAAGTACTTTACCCAAATCTCCCTGTCCCCGGCTTCAGAGCCTCCACACAAGTGTCCGCCGCCAGAAGGACCAATGTGCATCCCTTAATTTTCAGTTTCCATCATATGTGTGTGTGAATTATAGAATATCGGTACTTCTAACTAGGTGTCCCAGCATTACTCTTTGTTTCTATACTGAGTAGACTTGACTGGAGCAATTCTACAGTGCTTCTCAATAGTAACCACAGCAGCAATTCACTACCGAGTAGACTTGGCTGGAGCAACTCTCTAGTGCCCCTCAATCCCAACATTCAATCTCATGACCACTGCTGTTACCCCTTACTTATCACTTGAGTTAAAGTACAAGTTTTTTTTCACGTTTCCCATTATTTTAATGCAGGAACCTCATGATGTATGCAACATGGCGAGCCCTGCAGCCCTGTCTTTCGACGTTGGCGGTGGCATGGCTCTCAGTGTACTTGGATGGACTTCTCAATCATGAACTTTTCAGTTGTAGAAAGTGGACTACTTCATAGTCTGATATTCGTTTTTTGAACATAGATGAATTGTTACTATCCTACTCCCTGCACTTCTTTTAAACATAGCACATGTGGAGTTAAACTTAGGACTACGTGTGTGGTCGCAGCAACCGCCTCCAGTTTGCTCAAGGTAGCTGAATCAACAGTATGCACGTGACGTTTCTGTGCAAGAAACTGTCACCAGTGCGACTCCAGGGGGAGTTAGAGAAATTGGAGTTAGAAGAAGCAATATGCATGAATTCTATAAGTAACCATACACTTCTGAATGAGAGCCTTTTGCTCTGGGTGTGGTGTAAAAGATATAAAATGGAAAGAACCAAACTTAGAGTTAGGAGAAGCAGTGACCACACACCTCCAAGTGAACAGTAGCCAAGAAAAACATGTCGAGTAGGTTAGAATGCAGGGCTCGACCCCCCCCCCCCCCCCCCCCACACACACACACACACACATTGTCATCAGTAACCACAGACGGTTGTCCACTTCGTTCTTCATCGTGCACTTGACCATGTCCTTCATTGAACAGTATTCCGGGACCTGGATGTTGATGTCATAGAGCCTGTCCCAGTATTCAGTCTTGGATTTCCTCCTCCAGTATTCAAGGTCAGCCATCTTGCATTCTGATGTCATAGCAAGACTGCAGCAGTATTCCAAGTTTTGGGTACTGACGTCTTACTAACTGTACCAGAATTCCAGGTTGGCCACATTTTACGCAACTTGGCCAACTTGTGACAGCCATATTTTATCCAGGACAGCCATCTTGCATTCTGATGTCACAGGATGACTGTGTTGTCCACGTCTTGGGTTGTGACATCAGACCAAGACTGCACCAGAATTCCAGGTTGGCCATCTTGCATTCTGACATCGTAGGAAGAGTGCACCAATATTCCAAGTCTCAGATTCCCTGTATTCCAAGTCAACCTGCATAGCAATGCACCATTTTGAATTTCCTGCCAATTTATACTTGGGACAACAACAATCTTTTTTACACAGTAGCCCAACTGGGCTATTTTTTTAATTCCCCACCAAAATCAAATTTGGTTTCCTGACATTTTATAAATAGGGCAATTGGCCTTTGTCAAACAGGGGTGGGGATGAGGAACACTCATGATGTCACTGATAACATCATCAGTGACCCACACAGAGCTTGAAGTGGTCCAACATATCTACTTACATCCACAAAAGAATCCCTAACATACATTGAGGTGACCTAAGTCATGGGATACCTTATAATATCATGTCGGACCTCCTTTTGCCAAGCATAGAGCAACAATTTGACGTGGTATGGACTCAACAGATCCCCTGCAAAAATACTGAGCCATGCTGGCTCTATAGTAATCAATAATTTCGGAAGTATTAATAGAGCAGGATTTTGTGGACAAACTGACCTCTCCATTATGTCCCATAAACATTCGATGATATTTGTGTCAGGTGATCAAATAATCTGCTCGCACTGTCCAGAAAGTTCTTCAAACCAATCATGAACAACTGTCGCACAGCGACAATTCCATCATTGTTTGGAAATGTGAAGTCCATGAATGGCTGCAAATAGTCTCCAAGTGGCCGAACATAACCATTTCCAGTCAACGATGGGTTCTGTTGGACCAGGGCAGCCAGTCCATTCCATACACACACAGCCCACAGTCATTATGGAGCCACCACTTGGCTTGGGTCCATGGCTTCGTGCAGTCTGTGCCATACTCGAGACCTACCATCAGCTCTTACCCATCACAGTTGGGAATCACCTGATCAGGCCATGGTTTTCCTGTCATTTAAGAGACCAACCAATATTGTCACAAGGCCAGGAGCGGTCTTGAGGGCGACATCGTGCTGTTAGCAAAGGCACCTGCCTCAATCATCTGCTGCCATAGCCCATTAACACCAAAGTTCGCCACACTATCCTAATGGATACATTTGTCTTACATTCCACATTATAGATCATGGAGGCATAGCCAGGAACTGTTAATGTTTGGATTGTGTTTTTGACTCTTATCTTTCTTGTTGTTGAACTTATTTTTTGGACTTAGTACTGAATGGATTACATGTGTTGGACTTTTCTCACACCACTGATGGCCTGGCATGCATCAGTCATTGTTTGTCTCTGTTTGTGTGTCATGTCATTGACATGAATGGTTGATACTGTACTCAGCACAAAATACTGTTTAATCCTTGTAACTGAGCACTATATACAGTCTTAAGTTCAACAGTAATTGGAAATTCTATAGCAAATTGCAATTCTGGTATGCCACAACAATTCTTGCAGCATACAAGAACAGCACTATCAGAATGTTTGCGTTAGGTGTGTGTGTGTGTGTGTGTGTGTGTGTGTGTGTGTGTGTGTGTGTGTGAGAGAGAGAGAGAGAGAGAGAGAGAGAGAGAGAGAGAGAGATTCCCCCCCCCCCCCCCCCCCACACACACACACACACAGCTTGAAACACTCCGACAGTGGTACATGGTTAGATTCTGTGCTAAACTCATTTTGCCACTACCACCAAATGACTTCAAGGACTCCGCTTTGTCATATTCTCAAATTTCAAACTGATTTAAATCATGTAATGAAGAACTGTGTAATGAATCCAGCTCTCAACAGCCATCAACCAGAAAAAGTGACAAAAATGCGCATCACACTTGCGATCAGTTATGCTGATTTCTAAAACATGAACAAAATGATCTATAGACAACTTTCTGTGCAAAAGCAAACATTGATAAAACATACAAGTAGCAATAAGGTACAGCGAAGAGAAGGCAGAAGTAGAAAAAGGGCAAAAATTTGCTGCTGCTTGCTTTTCTTTCAGGGATGGCATCACTGAACACTGACACAAGGTGCTGCTCTGCAGAGGAATTTAATAATATTTCAGACTGGTTGCAAGATCCGAGATCACAGAGGATCCCATTGGTAGTCTTCACACAGGTGTTTCCAAACTCCTGTGTGAATGTTCTGATGTCTATGCTGTCAGTGGCAGTGGCAACTTGTGTACACTGCAGCAGTTCGCAAATCACATTAAATTTGCCACTGACACGGATAAAGATGGCAATCACCTTTCTTGGGTGTGCTCGTGAGTGGATGGCATTCATCCAGCTTGGTCATTTGGTCTATAGGAAATCAACCCACAACTGGGTACATGCATGCAAATAGTTTTCATTATCCTGTGCACAATAAAACAGTTTTGAGCTTGCTGGTGCACTGAGCCACCATAATTTTCAATGACACAATTTACAAAAAACAAACTTGAATAAGAACAGCACAGAAGAATTCAGTCTTAAATGAACTGATGAGCCACCTCATCAAATTCAGCAGTAGAGATCTTCTGACACACCTAATATTGTGTTTCTTATCCAATCATTAAGACTTTTGCAGCCACTTCCTGACATAGTACCTGGAGGAAAATGTCTCAAGTTCTTGTGCCGATGGCTGTTTGATAATCTGACATTTTACCAGGATAACTGAGTGGCATTCTGAAACAAATATCCTTCATTGTCCATGATTGACAAAGCAGACATCATGGTTCTTATCACTGTAAATATTTATCTGTTTCCAATAGAGTTTATTAACAGCTACAATTTATAAAGAATTACTGTGAAAAGGAATAAGCTGTCCTATACCAAATTGATTTTTAAGCCTAAGAAAGATTTAAAAGGATGCATTGTACACTAAAGAACGGAATCTCATCAAGAAAGGATACGCAGAAAACAAAGGTTTAGGTCTACGCACCTGCGGTGAGGTATCATTTGTTCCAATATTTGTACACACTTGCGTCATGTATGATTTAGATATTTACAACAGACATAATACCAGAACTTGATAAAGATAAGGTAATGACACAGGTGTCAACAAATTAAAAAGTGCATCCCTTGATTTAAAACAAGGAAGTTGTTGCTGGAATTTGAAGCTGGACCAAGTGCTGATGAGTTTGAGTATCATCAGATCAACTGTAGATCCCTAAGTTTGTCGGATCAATCAAAAAAAAGAATATATCTATGATTATAGTGTGTGTGTCTGAAACTTTGATATTCTGCAATAAACGACAATGCTTACAACAAAAATCTGAACAATTCCAATCTCTGCTGCCTTGGAAAATATCTTTTCGCATTACAAGAGATAATAATGAGGGCTCCTGAGGATGTAACAAACTTTTTACAAGAATGAGATTCTGCACAATTGCAATATGAATAAGCACAATCTAATCTCGATACCTCTAGATAAAAATTTAATCCTCAACCAAGAAATAAGTCCTAAAAGATGACAATGGAAAAGCCATTAGTAGTCTCCTGTATGCACAGTTAGCAACCAACCTGGTTCTCTGTTGGAGATGTTATGCACCGGACTAGATCTCTCAAAGTGACATTACAGCAATTATGCCTTATTGACAAGCAGTGAAAAAGAGTATGAATTTACTTAAAAGGACCGAGACAAATGGAACTGCAGTTCTGAAAGGAAGACAGATCAGCACAAATTGTGATGCACATTGAGCAGGAAATACTGAAGGCCAAAAATATGCCACAGCATTTATGTTTAAATTATACTGCACAGTGATTTAATGGACTAGCAACAAAGAGTAGTATCTCTTTCAACAACTGTACTGGAGCATACAATACCGACTGCAGCATATCCATCACAGAAAACACTGGAAACTGTGATTTCAATGCAGAAATTGACTGCTGTCACAGCTGCACACGTCCATTTCCCGTACGCTCTGTCCATAGTACTTCATTGTGTCATTACATTTGTTGTTGTTGATGATGATTGGTTTATGGGGCACTCAACTGCATGGTTATCAGTGCCCGTACAAATTCCCAACCTTTGCCCAGTCCAATCTTGCCACTTACATGAATGATGATGAAAACACAAACACCCAGTCATCTCGAGGCAGGTGAAAATCCCCGACCCCGCCGGGAATCGAACCTGGGACCCCATGCTCTAGAAGCGAGAATGCGACTGCGAGACCATGAGCTGTGGCCTCATTATGTTTGAGTGAATGAGAGGATCAGACAGGTATAGCGCAACACAAAATGGTGGACACTATACAATGGTGTTTGTTCACTGTTGAGTATTATGTGAAGTACTATACATGAAAAACGTCTGCAGAACTATTTGTGCAAGAGTTTAAGGCACGAAATGTTTTGGCAAAGTTTCCAACAAAGTCTTCTATGCAAAACTTAAGAGGCAAATTGGTGACCATTTCCAGCATCTTCTGTGATGTTGATTAACATACGCAGTCTTATCATAAATATTTTCTTTAGTGCTAGCATTTAGCAACAGTTTTCTTCTGGAAAATGAAAATGTGTAGTGTATTCTTAATAGCATAGTGTTAATGGAAAGGGAGCAAGGCAGGCCACGTAAAATATCTACAGAGAGGCCATAACACAGATAATGATTAAAATTGTCATTAAAGATATTCCTGTCAAGCACGATTATAATTCACGGAATGGTAATTATGAAAACAATGATAAAAGTAATTTTAGTTTCCTGCATAAAGTGCCTTAGGGTAAAAGCAGAACATTCAATGAACCAAGAGAAGAAACATCAGCCCCCCCCCCCCCCCCCCCACACACACACACACACACACACACACACTTTCTCTCTCTTTTTACAGATCAAATATTGCAGATCTTTAGCTGCCTGCCAGTAGAAATACTGAAGCTAAACAGTATTAGCATGCAATGCATTAAAGTAACTTCATAACTATTCTGCAGAAGATATAAAAGAGGTTCCTGTGCAACTTTTATTGATGCTGTGGATGTCCGTTTAACTAACTACTTCACTTCTCACTCAACAATACAGAAGGGCAGATGGGAAGTGAAGGAGGCCATAGAATTAAAGGATAATAGCAAAGTGTTTCTGAATCAAGGCAGTTTAAATTGCGCACTAACCTGAGAAAATAAATAAATCACAAAATCTGTGAACAATACTCATATGGTTGCTTGTTCTAGTTTGAAAAATTACCTTGTGGAGAAGTAGTGCTGTTGAGAATAGAGAGATAAACAGCCATGAATCCTCCACATACTTTTCTTTTATCCAGATAAACTCATCAGTCCCAGAATTGACACTGAGTTCCACATTTCACTTGTCAGTCCTACGAGTAGGGCCACCAACAGAGATTTTCTGAAAACGCGTTTCATGGAAACTACAAAATTATGAGGACCAGACAAGTACGTGAACATCACTCCTGCAAAAACTGGGCCAACAGACATAACAAAAAGTGTCACCTTGTTCAATAAAAGAGCCTGATATCAGTTGACTGCAGTGTTTCTGATTAGTGATGAACACAGATTTTTTTCCCCAGGCTTTTACTGTTAGTAAGAAATACGAAGCTTCTTAACTATAGTTACTACATCTTCATAAAAAGAAAGAGAGAGAATAACATTCTACAAATTCTCAGACATGGACTGTTTAAGAAACCATCCCAGTATTCAACTCAAGTGTTTTATGAAACTATGGACAGTGATGAAAAATCTGCCTTTCCTACAAATGAGTCCACTGTATTAACCACTGTGTTCATTACATAACTCCAGATAACAAACGTTATGTTTACCATCTTGAAATGCTTACACTACTATCTTGAAGCTATAAGCAGCTATTTATTGCTCCATATAGCTGTTACTTATTGCCTAGTAATAATCAACAGCTAAAACACCACCACAAAACGTACATTCCTACACTGGTGGGTAAAACCAAAGGACAAAAGTAAATTTTGCATGATGTGTCACTGCCAAGTACATAACTTGACAAAACTTAGACCCTTCATAGAAAGAACTTCTAAGAGTACAGTAAGAAGTATAACTGGAAAAAATGTGCAATGAGACAAACATAAATGAGACTTTTATTAAAATACAATAGCTATACTGCAATCGATTTATGATGGCCCCCTGGACATTGTAAAAGGCAGGAAATGGTTCCTAAAAGGGTGCGTAAACACCTCACACAAAAATACATGGTTTGCAACATGCTGCCAGCTGGCCACAAAGTTGGTAAGTTCTTCTGACAGCGCATTCCGTTCCTCCAGCAGAGTTGCTGATAACTGCTGGATGGTCATTAGTGGATGTGAATGTGCTGCAGTTATGTCTCCTGGATGCATCCCACACGTGGTTGATGGGAAATGCCACAGGAACAGGCAAGCCAGTCCATTCAACAAATAGCCACTCGTTCCACGAGCTCCTCCACTCCCACTGTTGGATGCACTCATACATTGTCATCCATAAAAATGAAGTCAATGTCAAATGCATTCCTGAAAGGATGCAAATGGGGAAGCAGTGTAGTGTCACAACATAGTTGACTGGTGAATGTACTGTGCTCAAAGATTTGGAGGCCAGTATTCCCACACAACAATATGCCTCTGAACACCCCAAGTGTACCATCATAGTGATCATGTGCACTATGTGTTCCCACCTCTTGCCATATTAGGGTACGTTTAGCATTGTCAGACATTATTATTTTGATGGTCCAGGTGTTATGATGTGGGGAGACACGTCGGATAGGCGCACTGACTTCCAAATCTTTGAACATAGTACACTCACCTGTCAACATTACTGTGACACTGTATTCCTTCCCCATGTGATACTTTTCAGAGGTGCATTCAGCCCCGACTTCGTTTTCATAGATGATAATGTGTGACTGCATCAAATAAACACAGTTGGAGCAGCTCTTTGAAACAAGAGAATATTTGGCGAATGGCCTGGCCTGTCCATTCTCCTCAGACTTAAATCACATTGTACACACATGGAATGTGTTGGACAGACATATTGCAACACATTCAAAGCACAAACAGCCATCCAGTAGTTATTAACTGCACTGGTGGGGAATGGAACACCCCCACCAACCTTATGGGCAGCAAGTGAGCACACTGCAGAGCACACATTGGCATTTGTGGTGATCACACACCTTATTAATAACCAAGTAAAATTTGTGGTAAAATCTTAAGGGATCAAACTGCTTAGGTCACTGGTCCCTATAAGAACCAAGTCCTGCCTTTTGTAATGTCCAGCAAACCATCATAAATCATGATTATTTAACTGTAATTTTTGTCTTTGAATAACAGTGTCATTCCTGTTCAGAATGTTGTGTATTTCTTTCAGTTAACTTCTCTGCTATACTGTAGCAGTTCTTCCCTTGAATGGCCCAAGTTTCTTGTCATGAGACATGACATGAAAGTTACTTTCTTCCTTGAGTTTTGCACACCAGCATATTTACAATAAGACTTCTTTGGGTAGTTACGATTTTTATCTGCTACAGAGTAAGTTTCATGCAATTCTTCCATGAAGTTTTTCACTTCCAGTCTTAAACTCTTGCACAGTCAGTTCCACACGCTTGGTCCACAATTTGTGCTTTGCATAACACTCTACAATGAATACACACTGTTTTATCATAAGCACCATTTTATGTTGCATTCGCTAAACACATCTGCACCTCTCACATAGTCAGACTTATTGACAAAGTTAAGTACTCCAAACGGAACAAGCAAGAGATGTGTGTGTGGGCAGATGTGAAGTAATCGATTGTTGCACTGAAATCACAGTTCCCGCATTTACTGTGATGGGCATTACTCCGGTTCGTTAACAAGGGTCAGTTATGTGTCAGTTTTATAAATACTATATTTTCTGGGTCAGTTTTCTTTTTCCCTCCCAGCATATGCACATTAGGAAAAAACAAACCCCTGCTCCACTACTCAATTACTGTTTTTATGTGATACTTCAAAGAATTTATGTGACTTTACACAAACCACTATCAGCTCTCTACATACTGATGTAATCACGATCTGTTTAATGCAAGCATTTGAGTTATGCATACTTTCATTATTGAAAATATATATTCTCGTAAATTATATGAGTGGTTAATGAGATATTATTACCTTTTCGGTTTCTTGTATAATGGTTACTGCCAACATGTTACAGACTTTTGCACCAAAATACGAAACTCCAGTTTGACCTAAATAAGGGTGCGTACATCGGCTTATATCAAAGTAGTAGTGTTTTTTTTTTTTTTTTCTTCTTCTTTTTTTTCTGTTCAAGTGTTGTGGCTGCAAATTGCACAGTTTGTCTAATAATAACCACAAGTGCCATCTGCAATGCAAATACTGCCAAATATGCGTAAAAATCTTTAAGCTCCTGAAAAGACATCTGCAAGGTCTCATAACTCTTACAAAATACGAGGGGAGGTCGAATAATTTCTAGCCTAACAAATAAAGAATGACAGAAATTCATAACACCATTTATTTTTCAATATAATACCCGTGTACACTAATACACTTGCGGGCATGCTCAGATAACTTCTGCAAACCATTCAAATAAAAGGTCTTTGATTCCAAGTCCAACCAAGCATTCACAGCATCAATTAATGCATTATCATTGTCAAATCGTCGTCCTTTGAGGTCTTTTATTAGGTTTGGAAAAAGAAAAAATCTAATGGAGCCAAATCTGGAGAATATGGTGGATGACATAACAATTCGAACATGCAGTCACGCAGAGTTTCCAGTGTTGCAAGGGCTTTGTGCGCCGGGTGCATTGTCCCGATACAAAAGAACTCCGCACGTCGATTTTCCACACTTTTTTCATATCTCTTCTTTCAAGCAGCACAGGAGGGTGGTTGCAATAGTGTGATGCATTGACAGTTACACCCTTTTGCAAGTAATCCACCATAATGAACCCTTTTGCATCCCAGAAGACCAATGCCATCACCTTGCCGGCTGGTTTTTGCAGCCGGAATTTTTTTGGGGTGGGGGATGAAGGATGTTTCTATTATTGTGAATGTTATTTTGTCTCAGGATCAAAGTGATGAACCCACATTTTGTCCATAGTCACGTACCTTGCAAGAAAAACATCTTCCTCTGCTTCAAATTGGCAGACAATTTCTTCACAACATTACACACACTCCTGTCTCTGATATGCATTCAAGTCTTTTGGAACCCACCAAGATGAAACTTTACACAGTCCCAAAATATCCACAACAATGTCATTAGCACACCCGTGGGAGATTCCAAATGTAGTTTCAATGTTCTACAACGTTGTTCGGGTATCCTGCAAATTCGTTATTGTGAATTGCAGTCAATATTTCATCAGTGGCAACGGTGACAGGTCTTCTGCTACTCGGCACATCTTCCACACTCATTCTTCCATGTTTGAAGTTGGACAACCAGTTTTTGACTGTTGCATAAGACAGAGCACTGTCCTCAAGTGTATTCCGCATGTTCTCCGCAATTTCCTTGGGTGCCATTCCTTTCAAATGAAAATATTTAATCACAGCACTGTTCTTGATTCTCTCGATATTCACCATTTTGTTTCCACTATGGTATACAATGCATCCTAGTTGCAAAACTAACGAAGCTGGAGCTGTGAAATTTGACTTGCGTGCCCACAAAGGGTCACCATAAAAGTAGGTGGTGGAGTTTGTGTGAGACACTGTGGTAACTATCTCGGGCTAGAAACTTTTCGACCACCCCTCATATTACAACTCCATATCCCTGTGCATGAAATACATTGATCTTTACAGACTGCAATGCAATCTAAAAGCAATATACAGCATTTTTAAATGAAGATTAGTAAAGTGATTTTTTTTAACAAAATTAAATTAATTCAATTATGTATTTATTTTGAGGGTTGAACAAAAAGATTGAAATGCTCCAATAACTAATTTTCATGGGCAGAGTCTTGACAAAACACGGACACTCCATATATTTAACACTTCAATTTTAATTTTAGTTTCACTTTTCTTTACTAATACTATTAGGCAGCAATTACTGCAAATATGATGGGTATCTGGGCAACAACACATTGCAGAATGTGTTCAACATACATGTCATACAAAACATAAATATCTGAACCTCGCAACGACCCAACAGTCAATGTCATTAGGCACACAGAGAAAGTCAGTACATATTTATTGCTATTTTCTTTAAGATACACTTAAGAGTGAAGCTTGGTAATCAAATAATCTACTCACATGAATTAATTTGAATCATATCATTGTTTTAAAAATAACTTTAATATTTACAAATAGATTTTATTTCGTGCACAATATCACTCTGTATGAAATACTATACAATTTCATTATGTAACAAACAAGTATATTACAAACATGCCACTCATAATGTATTGCAATCAATAATATACAGGATATCTTGCATATAACACAAATGAAGTGTTATAACATATGGAATAGGTACTAATTTTTAGAATGACAGAACTATATTGTAAAAGAGATCAATAAATGTAAAATGTCTCTTATTTGTGAGTGTAATGAGCGTGAAATATGTGAACAATGATCATATGAGGTGAGTATTTCTACTTTGTACAAATCAAATTAAAAGGTTTCTGAAGAAATCTGGGGACATTATACGTAAACATCTCTGAAACAACTACATTTATGCTACAAAATGGTCTTTTGTACAAACTTACAGCAATTGTAACAAGATTTCAAATTTACATATGTTGTAATTACACTGCAAGAAGCCATCACATTTATGGCAGCCAATACACTTTTTACAAAACTTAAAAAGAGAAGAAACACCAAGAAACTGAAGGCAAGTATGTGACTTCACACACCACATTCCAGTAATCTATTTTACTTTTGTGGGCTGTCCCTCAACTATTGGAAGGGAATATTAAAACAAGTGCTGCTACACTCGACAAATTACATAAAAATAATTAATTGTACAACATATTTGCATAGTTTTAAACCTTATATAAAAAATATAATTTTTATGTACACATATACACACTATTTAGTTAAATTGTTGAGTTGAACTGATCTGTCAAACTGTCGGTTTGGCTAAATAAAAGGAAAAAAATCCTTGGTTACAAATTAAAGGTATTAGATCTAACATTTTCTTCCTGGAGCCTGCTTCAAATGAAAAAGCACAACAACTTTCCAATATGAAAGTTTTACACATAAATACTGTGTCATCTGCTAAAATAAATTACAGGATATAGTATTATCACATATGCCCCCACTTTCGTTTCTATCACTTGATAGTGCTTTAACTTGTACCTCAATTTTAAGTTTTTAAATCACTTTTCTTCAAGATTCAGTGCAGCATACTGCTCTTCATCAACGTCTGTCATCATTAAATTACCATCTGGTAGCAGAAGAACCACCCTCCTCTTTCCTGAAATATCATACAACAATGTCAGTTCATCACAAATGGGGACATAATGTTTAATACCACACAAACAATTTTTTTGGCTATTATTTTGAAACATTTTCCTGCTATAGTTTATCTTGTATTATGAATAACACTGGCCATGCATAAAATTAGTCGGCAAAATTTTTCGAGTGCCTTTCGAGCTATTGAAGATATCATTTTGCTTGTTTTAAAGAAAGGAAGGCTACAGTTTAATGTTGGTCTAATAAAGGGGGAAGACACCTTCTCAAGTAAATGTGACATGAAATATCCTGGCAAATCAAAACAAGGTGTCCAGTGAAATGTGAAAATTAGGAATTTTTGAAACTACGAAAAACCTAAATTTTATTCCAAAAACTTAATTTTTTTAAATTTTTTTATGTTCATCCAGACTGTATTTATATGTTATTAGTTTAAAATGGATGTGGTATTTTAAATAGCATTTGAATAATCAAAGGGAAATCAGTATGTTGTACATATAAAATGTGCACACAAGCATTAGTAACTGTTTTATGCCCGTCAAGTGTTGCTGATTCATGCCACTGCATGAGAGGTGGGAAGGGAGGAATTCATTGCTTTCAAGTCAGGCACAAAGTACTGAACAGCTTCATGGAAACGTTCACATTCAATTTGGTACCCATATCTGGAACTGAAATAAGCCTGTTGTTTTACTTACCATAACAACTGTTCAAGTGTTGTTCTCAACCAGCAGGCAAAAAAATGTATGCATGCAAATGATACATTGATGTTACCTACTGTGATATATAGTCAAGACATATACAGCTTTGGGGATGATATAGAAATTTATTGAGGTACCTGTATCAGAAATTTTAGGTGTGGATTAAACCTGGAAAAATAATTTGTTCAAATGACAAGGTTGGCTTATCTTTTTGCTTAAAGTTGCTGTAATGGATCTTTTTGGGTTCTGGTAGGTGGACATCAGCTGTCAACAAATTATTATTACTGCTTACTGGCATTGTCTTTATGGCAATAGGATGGTGATTCTGTTACTTTGAACTGGTTTCCGAAGGCCGGGTGTACATAAGTGTTTCCACTTTTCAGTGTTTTAGGTATTCAGAGTATCTTACACTAAAATTCATGTTTATCTTTCACACATATACTGAGTGACAGTCACTGAAAGTTAACTGACGTATGTCTGCAGAACATCATTTCTGCACCTCAAATACCTGTACTACAAAATTTTTAATTTGGCCTATATCAACTTTTGGAGCTGTGCGAGTGCACTGTAAGACACTGAAATATTATCGATTTTCTTATTAAAAGCAACCTTCAATCTGAAATAACACTGCCCCAAGGAATATTGTTACTTCTTTTGTCAGATCCACTGGGTAAGTGTTTAGAGAGCAGTGAAGTATACTAGAATCTGATTACCTGAATATTCTGCCAGCACTGCATTTATTTTCACCATTTTCAGAATAAAGTGAGCTGCTATGAAACCACAAATCTACCTTTCATCAATTAAATAATATTTTCTTACTTATGCAATTATTTTATCTATGCATCATACAACAGAAACACGTGCTTTCATCACATAAGTTAACCATTATGTGCTCATAACCTCATTGGCAAAAACTTTACACACCGAAGACACACATCCTGCCACTGTAGCACAATAAACTACTCTGAATAACCTGTTTTGGAGAGATCATTAGTGCAATTTATCACTGAAACTACATATTTTTGAGATAAAAACTTAACTAAGGTCTGCCCAAACAGACCATGAATGCCCAACGGTACCGATTGGCTGCTGTCATCCTCAGCCCACAGGCATCACTGGATGCGGATATAGAGGGGCATGTGGTCAGCACACCATTCCGTGTGTATGTCAGTTTACCAGACTGGAGCCACCACTTCTCATTCAAACAGTTCCTCAGTTTGCCTCACAAGGGCTGAGTGCACCCTGCTTGCCAACAGCATTCGGCAGACCAGACAGTCACCCATCGAAGGGCTAGCCATCGATTTCGGCGTATTAATTTCTGAGGTGGTGGTCCCTTCTGACGCTAATCGCTGGTGAGGTGGTGTCACAAAGTTAAAGCGTTTTTAACAACTGTGGCATGGTGTTTCTCCCTTCATTTCATATGTTCATACAACTCATCTGGTAATTCCAGTAACTGAGGACAGGATATACAGAACTCGCCATGTTCTTTTTGAGCCAGATATAGCTTATTTACTTGCATTCAGCATCTTCTTAATGACAAACGTCACACTGTGGCACTCATCTCCAAGCACAGAGGCATCATGGTATCCATCCCATCCTCTGAGGTTAACATCTAACCCAATTCATACATAATCACCTCAATCTCATCAAAAACTGACAAATGAGATAGGATGCACAACGATCGATGTTATTGGGCAATCTCTGGCGACAGCATCTGATGACCGTTGTCAGTGGCACTGTGAACACAGCCTAAGGATGTAACCTATGTGTGAAGTGTAAAGACACTTCAGCTATCAAGATATTAGCAGTAAATTTTCAGAATGTTCGGAATAAAGTTCCTGAATTTACTGCCCTCCAGGAAGCGTGTGGCGCTCAAATTATTCTCGGGACAGAGACCTGGCTGAACCCTGAGAGAGGAAGTTCTGAAATATTTAGTGAGGGTTGGAACGTGTTGCGGAAAGACAGATTAGACACCGTAGGAGGTGGTGTCTTCATTGCAGTTGACAAAAATATTGTGTCTACTGAGGTCGAAGTAGAGTGTGATTGTGAAGTTATCTGGACACGTTTAACAGGGCTAGGAGAAATAAAGTTAATTGTTGGGTGTTATTACCGGCCACCAGGTTCCACCGTGACAGTTCTAGAATCATTCAAAGGGAGTCTACACTCTGTATCGCAGAAGTACCCGGATCATGCTATATTAGTCGGAGGAGACTTCAACCTACCTAGTATAGACTGTGATGTCTATGGATTCATTACAGGTGGTACAGACAAGCCGTCGTGTGAATTACTTTTGAACACATTATCCGAAAATTGTCTTGAGCAGATAAATCGACAGCCAACGCGTAGTGGAAATATTTTAGATCTGGTAGCCACGAACAGACAAGACCTCATCGACGGTGTCAGTGTTGAGACAGGGATTAGTGATCACAATGTTGTCATTACGACTATGGTTACGAAAGTTAAAAAGTCGGTCAAGAAGGCTAGGAGAGTATTCTTACTAGAAAGAGCAGATAAGCAGTTGTTAGCATCCTACTTAGTAAATGAATCGTCTTCATTTACTTCCGGTACGATGGACGTGGAAGAATTATGGGCAAATTTTAAACACATTGTAAATCACGCACTGGACAATTATGTGCCGAAAAAGTGGGTTACAGACGGAAAAGACCCACCATGGTTTAACAGCGCAATTCTGAGAATGCTCAGGAAGCAAAGACAGTTGTATTTGCGGTACAAGAAAGATCGGAAGAATGAGGACAGGCAAAAGTTAGTAGAGATTTGTGCTGATGTAAAAAGAGCGATGCGCGAAGCATACAACCACATCCACCGTCATAGCTTAGCGAAAGATCTTGCTGAAAACAAGGAAATTCTGGTCTTACGTAAAATCGGTAAGTGGGTCGAAGGCTTCCATCCAGTCACTCACTGATCAGTCTGGCCTGGCAACGGAAGACAGCAAAACGAAAGCTGAAATTTTAAATTTAGCATTTGAGAAATCTTTCACGCAGGAGGATTGTACAAACATACCGCCGTTTGAGTCTCGTACAGATTCCCGTACGGAGGACATAGTGATAGACATCCCCGGGGTTGTGAAGCAGCTGAATGGGTTGAAAATAAATAAATCGCCAGGTCCTGATGGGATTCCAATTCGGTTTTACGGAGAGGACTCTACTGCATTGGCTCCTTACTTAGCTCGCATTTATTGCGAATCTCTTGCCCAACGTAAAGTCCTGAGCGACTGGAAAAAAGCGTAGATGATGCCTGTATATAAGGTGGGTAGAAGGACGAATCCTGAAAATTACAGACCAATATCCTTAACATCTGTTTGTTGCCGGATTCTCAAACATATTCTCCGTTCGAATATAATGAATTTTCTCGAGACAGAGAAGCTGCTGTCTATGCATTTAGAAAGCATTGCTCCTGCGAAACGCAACTCGCCCTTTTTCACATGATGTCTTGCGAACCATGGATGAAGGGTATCAGATGGATGCCAAATTCCTTGACTTCTGGAAAGTGTTTGACTCGGTGCCCCACTGCAGACTCCAACTAAGGTACAAGCATATGGGATTGGTTCCCAAATATGTGAGTGGCTCGAAGACTTCTTAAGTAATAGAACCCAGTATGTTGTCCTCGATGGCAAATGTTCATCGGAGGTGAGGGTATCATCTGGAGTGCCCCAGGGAAAGGAGGCGTTCTTTTCGTGAATCGTTACTGAGCAAATTTAGAGAACCAGCATTTGAGGCTGACTGCAGTACAATTTTACTGCTGCCAACTTATATTTCGCGGAAAGGCCACAAAGATAAGATAGGAGAGATTAGGGCTCGTACAGAGGCATATAGGAGTCATTTTTCCCTCATTCTGTTTGGGAGTGAAACAGGGAGAGAAGATGCTAGATGTGGTACAAGGTACCCTCCGCCATGCACCGTATGATGGATTGCGGAGTATGTATGTAGATGAAGATGTAAAGGCATCCAACAATACATTAATGATGCACATGGCACGGTACTGTACAGTCACGTTAATGTTGATAGCACATTATTACTACTGCGTATAGTTAACAGTCTGCTGAAATGGATGGCCAACGTTTTTAATGAACATGGTTCAATTTTGTCATGAAGAAAAGTGAAATAGTTTACTAACATCGCTCATATGAACTACAAAGAAAGCAGCAGCGGTAGTAGCAATGAGTGTAATAAAGAGTTCTTAATGTCATGAACAATGTCAAGGAAGTCAAATGTAGCTGTGTGAAGACAAAGCTATGATTTCACTGATTGTAAAACAAGTTTTATTTACCTATGCGTTTCAATGTAATCATGTGTTGATGCAGTTTTATATTTGATTTATTTGTTGCACACTTATCTCAGTTATTAGTTCGTAAAACAAAGGTTTTATTTTATTTTCATTTCTCGTGTTTTTATCCAGAAGAATGTACTAATAGCTAATGTATTTTCACCTGCTACACATTCAGCTGAAGTTATTAGATCACAAAACAGCAGTACTGTTTTATTTTTATTTCCTACACTTTTCTATAGCATAAGTTAACAGTGAATTTATTTTTATCTGCTACATGCACACCTCAATTATTAGATCGTAAAACAAGTTTTATTTCTCTATTTTTCCATTTCCTGTAACACAGTTCAAGAATCGTGTTCCACTTAGATTGAACATGTTTACGTTAATCGTACATCATTCGAAACAACCAACAGTAGAACACGTCAACAACTGGCAGTCCACCTACCTAAAACTGTAACTGTAAAGTGAACAAGTTACACCACACTACAAGCCATCCAATGGCACCAAATTTGTTTTCGTGCCTTATCAGCATGATTAAGAACAATTGTTGATTGTCTTCTGTTTTCAAATACTGTTGGCTTCAAAGACCTGACAGTTGTGACTTTATAGTAGCTATTTTTTTCTTCCTCTCATTGTGTTATCTTACAAAATCTTAAATTTACTTTAACAGTCTTTGCTACAAATAAGAATAACATTTGAAGGCGGCTATGTGCTTTCAGTATAACATGCCAGTTGTGACAGCATCAAGTTGGAATTTTCACGTGAGTCAGCCAACATGAGAAAGTGGTAAGCGCCCATCTAAAAAGCCAACTTTAAACATCCTTCAGACTTCATGTACTTAGTATGATAAAATATTTACTTAACTGATAAAATGCCACCATCTAAACTGAAAAGCAAAGTCTGGAGATATTTCAAAAAGAACTCTGATACCTCTGCCACATGCAAAATCTGCAACAAAGAGCTCAAAACATGGGTAATGCAACCAATCTTCGTTGCCACATTGGGGAGGTTCACAAACAGATGTTATTAGAAAATGAAATGCATCCTTTGAAAATCTTACACACACCCAGTCAAAACAGAGAAAAAATACTTGATTGCATCAATATTACGGTCAAGCCAGCAAAGTGCTTGTAATCTAATGAATAACTACAACTTAATACTGATCTCAAACCTGGTACTTTTAGTTCTTGGTAGTTGTGCTTGGTAATACAGAATCTCACACACACACACACACACACACACACACACACACACACACACACATGCGTGCACACTATTGGTTCAACTGAATGTCAAAGCTTTTTTTTTATTTATTTTTTTTTTTAGATTAAGCTACTGTATAATTTATAATTATGGACAGTAAGTCATTTTTCTACCAGTGATGGAAAAAGGCTTTTGTGCTTTTGTACATAATGAAGGAACTCCAAAGACAGAAGCAATTAAATTCAGCACTGGAGAACATAATGATGCGCTCTCACGCATTTTCAGAACTTACATTCAATAAAACTGAGAGTTACTGTTGACTTCTCACACTATGAAACAGAAATCATTTTTAGGAGCAACAATCCATTCTTTAGGTAACTTACAACTGTTAAGCAGAACACCGCATACTACAATTGTATGAGTGACATACAGAACTATTGCAGCTCCTTGAGTGGGAAATGTCAACGGAGGAGAGTGAGTGAGTGTGTGTGTGTGTGTGTGTGTGTGTTTTTTTTTACTATGGGCATTCAACAGCAGGTTATCAGCACCCTGACAATTTGAAAAGGAATGAGTGTTGATAAAATCGTAAAATTGTTGCATACAGGAAGACTGAAACATACAAATCGACTATCATACACTCATTCCCATTTCACTCGCATTCAATCACACTTTCATTCTATCTTATACGCCTCAAGATAACAGAGAAAGTGTGAAAAATGTTACACCTGGCGTGATATTCCTGGCTGTGGCTGCCAGCATTTTATCGTGGTAGGCGCTCTGTCTTGACGCAGCTTGATACACATGAAGTAGCATATGGTACAAAAGTGGAGTGAGGTACAAGCTGCAGATGGTACAGTATGTACTATTCCCATGGGATAGTCCGCCAATTGTACTGAACTTGCTTCTGATTGGTCAGCACATTCGGGTGTTAGGTGTCAAAAAGCCTAACTTTTCTTATAAATTATTTATAAACTTTTCATTGTATTTAACCCAGTTTTCAGTATGACAATTTCTCATGTTTATCCTTTAAATTTCACTAGTTTTGAGAAACATAAGAGTAACAATACTACAACACTGCTAATGTATCAACAAGTAGAACAAATAGGTTACGCCATGGAACAGCATCAGCATCAGCTGATACTTTGCCTACACAAGATAATAACAAATGTGTGATTTAAATGTTAATGGAGTTAGAAATAATAAAGGATACAAGTGGATTAAAGAAAGGGCAAAAATTACTTGCTGATAAAATAGAAACAACAAACAAGGAGATAGTAAAAATTAATCTTAAGTTTAAACATTTAGAGACAAGGGTCGATTCTCATGATACTAGAATAGGTGCTTGTAAAAAAAAAAAAAAAAAAAAAAAAAAAAAGAACTGAGGATGAGAGTAAAGAATGGGGTCAAAAATTAGATAAGTATACACAAGAGGTTAACCATAAGATTGATGATGAGTAGCAAAAATAAATGATCTCATGCAAGCTCAAGATACTTTTGTATTGTCAGGTAGGGATGAAGTCATTAACTTAACAATGATCAGCGTAAAATAAACAAAACTTGCAAAGATGCCCATGAAAGGAAAAGCAAACAGGTCATAGACTTAAAAGGACAAAAATGCAGTCCTTAGCCGTAAAGTATCATGAATAGAATCTGTTTGTAATGCTAATACAAATACGATTCAGGGTCGTTTGAGAGAAATTGAACAGAAAGTAGAATAAATACCTCAAGTAAGTGAGATGAGTAAAAACAGGTAATGTGGAAGTTGCATTTAAACAGAAACTCAAAATGTGGATTGAACAGCAAAAATGTAAGGGTGTTGTTCTTATTAATGAAGTAATCAGTAATGCCAATGCTTACAAATCTCATAACTTTTCTAGCAAAGGTAGTATACATCCTGTTGCTTTCATTTGTCAGTTTGAGGGCATCATACCTGACAACATGACAGAACAACAGAAAATAAAGTTTGTAGCCAGTCGTTTTGAAGGAGACGCAATATCATGTGGAACACGAGCGAGAAACACGTGTAAAATATACCAAGAATTTATTAAAGCAGTCTTAAATCAATACTGGTCCACAAGTACACAAAACAGTATAAAATCAGAAATATTTGAAGCTAGGAGCTTTGAAAACAGTGGCTGCAATAGTTATAATGAGTTCTTTTAGTACTAGTGGGAAAAGAACCAGTGTTTAACTGATCCTTTACATTAATCAGACTTAGTAGAAATAATAGCTCATAAGTTTCCTGTCTTACAGGAGGAACTAATTCATGTCAAGAAGAGTGAGGTTAACAACCTCCTGTATGTATTAGAACAGCTGGACGCGCTTTTAGGCAACAGTGCTGGAAGGCTGGCATAAAAACAGGTGGCATACAGACCGCTGCCACACCACGACTCAAAATAGGAATAGTATGTCAAACAGTAACAGCAAGCAAGGTAGAATGGAGGAAGACAGACCTCATGACAGTAACCGTAGTCCATCTAGAAGGGGAAGAGGTGGATTTCGAAAAGGTTTTAGGAGAGGAAATAAACTACAACAGTAGCCAGGAAAAGGAAAAAAAATCAAGGGGAGTTGGAAAACGCGTAAGCGGTTCGGGCATGGTCCAATCGCGAACGGCCGAAATATGTGGTCCCACTAATGAGATTCTTGGAATATGAGGAGAGGGATAACAGTAAAGATGCAATTATGGAAGAGGATAGGCCAGAGGTAGAGGAAACGTACCAACCAGCTGTAGAAATTGCAACCTCAAGTGATTTTTACAAGAGAATAAAGAAAAATGAGCAGGTACCAGAGTTATCTGTACAAGGAGTAACGGTAGTTCCTGCCTATGGGCCCCGAAATAAGGTTATAAAGAAGCCGATTTTATTGGAATTTACACTGCAGGAAAAGACATTCACAGTTAATGGCATGGTAGTGAGCAGCCTGTGTGTAAATTTAATCCTGGGAGCAGATTGGTTAATTGTTAATGGAGCAATGCTAGATTTTGCTGAAGGAGCAATGAAAATGAAAGAGGGAAAGGAGGAAAATGTAATAAAATTTGTAGGGAACCAGGGGCCACAGTGTGACGAAAGTAATGCCAGAATACAAATACTCAGGGAAAAGATGAGTTGGGATCTCAAACCGCGAGAAACCCTTAATTTCTTTACAAGAGTAGAGTCACAGGAGGAGGCAAATATCGAGATTAGGATCAGAGAAAAGATCGCAAGCATTAAGGGTTTAACTGCGCAACAAGCCTATGGGTTACAATACGTACTACTACAGCACAAAAGAGCATTTTCAAAGAAACCAGGGTGCATGAAGTACTATGAGTATTGCTTTCAAATAAAGGCACATGACCCCGTTAGGTTTAAGCTGTATTCCATTCCACTGGCAAAAAGGGAAGCGGTGGACAAAGAAATTAAAAATATGATTGAATCAAGGTAACAGAGTGCTCACAAAGTAATTATACAAGGGTTGTACCAAAAGTAAGGTTCCCAATGAGCTACAGCCTCGAGGGAAGGTGCTAGGCTAAATCCGACAACAGTGCCGTGCGCAGTGGTGTACCCACTCTCGAGCCCACCCATCCGTGATTCGCTACATTGCTCAGTGTTGGTTTGGCAGCTCTCAGAGATGGAAGTGTTGACAGCTTCCACCAAGAGCGAGGTTCGAGCAGTAATCTGGTTTCTCCATGCAAACAAATTAGCACCCGTGGAGATTCATCGGCAACTGACTGAAGATTATGGTGAAGAGCGCGTGTCTGTTCAGCACATCCACAAATGGTGCAGTGCTTTTGCTGAGGGTCGCACAGACATTTACGACGAAGAACGGAGTGGAAACCTGCCGGTTTCAGAAATGATTGTCCAGAAGATCAACAGTGAGCTGCTCAAAGATCAGAGGGTCACTGTCTGTGAACTTGTTGAACGCGTTCCTGAAGGTCCCCACGGAACAACTACAAGAAATGTAACAGAAATGTTGGGTTATCGCGAAGTGTGTGCTCGCTGGGTCCCTCGGATGCTGACTTCCAGACACAAGGAGACATGCCTTGACTGTGCTTGCAAGTTTCTTCAACAATGTGAGGGGGGAGGCAACAAGGAGAAGTTGTTGACTATCACCCCCCCCCTCCCCCAAAAAAACAAAGCAACAATTTCGTCAGTGGCGTCACTCCAGTTCATTGCCACCAAAGAAATTAAAACAAACGCAGTCAGCAGGAAAGGTTATAGCGACTGTGTTTTGGGATTGGAAGGGGGGTACTCCTAATTGGTTTCATTCAACCTGGTATTGTGAGACATGAGTCATTCCATGTCAAATCAACACACTTAAAATAAAAATTTTATCTCACCCTCTTAGATTTTGCTGAAAGTTGGTATACTTATAGTGGGTGCTGAAACTAAGAAAAATACCAAATTTCAATTTTTTTCCTCAAACCATTCCTGAAATATGGTCATGTAAACTTTTCAAAAACTGGCCAAAAATGTGTGAACGGACTTTTTTTAAATTGCCCTAGGAGCTGCCCTAATTGAGCTTGAGAACTGGGAAAGGTGTCATTTTGCAGCATTTTTCATGCTCTTTCCAGTGATAGACAAAAAACATAGCTTCTGATTAATAACCTATTTCAAAATGGTAATTAATATTTTGATTTAATTTTTTTTTTACAAAAAGTACATAACCGAAAATTTTCAAAATATTTCCATAACTACTTCATACTGTTGTAAATCACATGGCAAAATATAAATGTGGGATGATGTGGGTTCATTGGTAAAATATATATATATATATATAGCGCTGGCAGGTCGATAGACACACAAACATCATCTTTCTTTTTAGATATATTTTTCCCACGTGGAATGTTTCCCTCTATTATATATATATATATATATATATATATATTTCCGGACTCTTGTTTTTCACTAACGGCCCTAGTTTGACCAAACTGACCTTTAAGGTAGTACGTCAGTAGAGGACCGTATACATAGGGCTTGATGTCTGTACAGTAATTCAGAGACTTGAGCCACTGTTGAGATGATGTAGTCTGCATTGTTACCTTCTAAGGCTTTGTGTGCCTACAGCATTATTGTGCAGTGTGGTTTTGGTGAAAATCAACTGTTACCTCTGTGTTGACCGGTCTGTATCTATTATATTTAATAGTTCATTTTCAAGTAAATCTATACATTGAAGGACAGTTTATAAGTGGTTTCTGTATAAATATGGAACCAAGTAAAAAGTGCAGTGCTGTAGTAGTGCAGTGTTGTAATCCATTGAAGAAGTCAAATCATTTTATTAGAGACAGAAAAAAACTGAGAAATGTCACAACATGGATGCCCAAATTATTTCCTCAAGTGGTGCCAAGATTTGTGATAAATGGAGGAAAGATGTAACCAAATTGAAAAATACACCAGAGCCCATCAGTGATGAAAGTGTTGAAGAAGAATCTTCTGGATCAGAGATAATCATCCGAGACCAAGACCCTGACTTCACTCCAACATCAGTAGTTGTTAAAACATTTAACACAACACTTCAAGAACTAGGTGAGTCCCCAATTGACAAGAGAAAACTAACATCTAGGCATTACGCCAAATCAAAAGTGAAGAAAATCTCATCAATGACACGTAAACTTTTTGTTGCTCCTGAAACTTCTTCGTCAGCTACTGATACTGATGAATCCGTTCTTGAAAATATTAAAAGAAACTTTAAAAATTCTATAAGTAGAGCAAAAAAACTAATGATTCTTACAAGTTTACCTGAAAAGTGGAGTGTCAGGAAAATAATGAGGGAATTTAATGCTTCTACTTACATTGTTCGGCAGTCCAAAAAAATTTTGAAAGAGAAAGGATTCGTGGAAGATCCAAACCCAAAACCAGGGAAGTGTTTACCAACAGAAACTGTCAAAACTGTACATTCATTTTATGAAAATGGTGAAGTTAGCAGGGCAATGCCACGTATTAAAGATTGTGTGACAAGTACAGAAACAAGTGGAAATAAGTGTGTAACCTTAAAGAAGCTTACAAGCATTTTAAAGACAAGTTTCCTAACATAAAAATAGGTTTCTCTAAATTTGCTGAGCTGAGACCAAAACATTGTGTATTAGCTGGCCAGAGTGGCACACACACTGTCTGTGTGTGCACAACTCACCAAAACATAAAATTAATGATAGAAAATGCCAAACTAAATACAAACAGCAGCTTAAACAATTATAAGCAGTGCATTGCAAAAATGCTTTGCAACCCATCATCAGTTGATTGCAACATGGGAAACTGTGAATACTGTCCAGGAGAAACTGTCATACGTAAAATTTTAAAAGACTCTTTTCATGAAAACTTAATTGAACAAGTTCAGTTCCGACAGTGGATGTCAGTTGACCGATGTAATAATCTGGAAATTGTTCAGAAAACTTCTGAAGAATTCATAGATTTATTTTGTAGTAAGATGTCGACTTTGATTCGGCATGACTTCACTGCCAAGCAACAACGAACATTCCTTAACTCCACAAGAGAAAACATTATGGAATCTGAATTTGTTGTCATATGTGATTTTTCAGAAAATTATAGTATAGTTCTACAGGATGAAGCTCAGAGTTTCCACTGGACAAGACAACAGATTACCATTCTTCCTTTTCTTATATATTACAAACAGGAAGAAAAAATTGAGCATATGAGCTTTGTCATTGTTTCTGATTGCCTGGAGCACAATACAACTGCGGTTTACACCTTTCAAAAGAAGCTAATTTCATATCTAACAAATAAATTTCAAAAGATACGATATACTATTATTCTGACGGTTCTGCCGCTCAGTATAAAAATAAGAAAAACTTCCTGAACCTTTGCCTTCATGAGGAATACTTCAACATAAAAGCTGAGTGGCAATTTTCAGCCACAGCACATGGGAAAGGGCCTTGTGATGGAGTAGGGGGTTCAGTAAAGAGACTGGCAGCTCGTGCAAGTTTGCAAAGGCCATACCAAAATCAGGATCAAAACCACACGAGATCTATTTGAGTGGGCAGTGGATAATATCACAAATGTTGATTTTGCATATTCCACTCAAAAAGACTACGCTGCTTCAGAAATATTCTTAAAAAGCCGATTTGAAAAGGCACTGATAATCAAAGGAACACAGCAATTTCACACTTTCATTCCCAACAATACATCAAAATTAATAGTCAAATACTTCTCAGGTGATATGCAGAGTTGGGAGAGGGAAGGAACTACATCGCCAGACAAACTGAAGTTACAAGATGTATCTGGCTATGTCACCACTGTATATGGCAGAAACTGGTGGCTTGGCTACATTTTAGAAAAAAATGAAGAACTTGATGAAGTGAAAATAACTTTTCTTCATCCATGTGGACCAGCTAAGTCATTCTATTATCCTGCACATGCAGATGTCCTGTGGGTGTCAGTTGTGGATGTTCTCAAAAAAGTGAATCCATTTACTCCGACAGGGAGAACATACATTCTCAATGAAAGTGATGTAAATCAAACCCAGTCAGCTTTATTAAAATGTAATACGTGAAGTTCCAAGACAATTTATTGGGAAACTGCTTTCAATTCAAAACTTAATTTTTGTCTCAGGTTAGTGTTAATGTATATTTTATAGAAAGTTGTTTCAAAATTATTGTTAGTACCTATTGTGTTAAATTTAGCCATGTACAGATACCTGTTACTCAAAAACAAGCATTATGTATTTAATTTGTTCAATAGTTCGATTTCAAACATCATGGACCAGAACTATTATGTAAATACTTGTACTTCTTCATACTTTACTTCAGTTTGTAGTTAAATGCTCAATTTCTTGTTTCCGTTATATCGGTTAATATACTGTTAGTGAAGTTGTATTAAATTAAAATGAACAATCAACTTAATTATAAAATATGCTGATTAGTTTTGGTTTAATAAGGTGATGTTTTGATATTTCTGATACTTTTTTTACTTACCTTTCAGTATATTTTAAAGAAATACCTGTTTGTTAAAGGTCAATTTGGTCAAACTAGGGCCGTTAGTGAAAAACAAGAGTCCGGAATAATATTTTTTAACAATGTACCCATCATCATCCCAGATTTATATTTTGCCATGTGCTTTACAATAGTATGAAGTAGTTATGGAAATATTTTGAATATTTTCAATTATGTACTTTTTGTAAAAAAATTAAAATTAAATCAAAATATTAATTATTATTTTGAAAAAGGTTATTAATTAGAAGCTATGTTTTGTTGTATATCCCTGGAAAGAGCATGCAAAATGACACCTTTCCCAGTTCTCTATCTCAATTAGGGCAGCTCCTAGGACAATTTTAAAAAAGTCCGTTCACACATTTTTGGCTGGTTTTTGAAAAGTTTACATAGCCATATTTCAGGAATGGTTTGAGATAAAAAATTGAAATTCGGTATTTTTCTTAGTCTCAGTGCCCACTATAAGTATACCAACTTTCAGCAAAATCTAAGAGGGTGAGGTAAAATAGGTGTGTTGATTTGACATGGAATGGCTCACATGGCCAATCTCCGGTGAGCAATCCAGAATCGCCGGAGAGGATGACTGAAGGAGGGAGTAGAGCTTCTTCACGACAATGCTTTATCCAACGTCGCTTGTCAAGGACTGGAGATTTTGAAGAAATTTGGGTGGACTGTTATGCCTTATCGCCCGTACAGCCCGGACTTAGCCCCAGTGATTATCACCTCTTCCCCAAGCTCAAGGAACACTTGAACACAAAAACTGGAAAAAATAGACAAAAGTGTAAGCTTTTCAACGCTGTACAAATTAATAACTATAAACAACGTTTTCTATTTGTAAAAAAATATGGGAGTCTTCCTTTTGGTACAACCCTCTTAGTAGCCCTCTCGTCATTGTAACAAAGGAGGATAACTCAGTTAGAACTATGCTCATTGCCCTGGCATTGTACAAAACAATAGAGCCACAAACTGATCGGCCTGAAGTGTTGGAGGAATTGGTGCAGAAGTTTTATGGCGTCAAGATATTGACAAGCATATACTTGACTGCCAGCTCCTGGCAAACTCCTCTAGCTCAGGAATGTAGAAAATATACAGCATTTGTATATGAACGAAGAAATTATCATTTCCGAGTGTTGCCATTTGGTCTGAAAATATCAACATTAGCCTTCACATGCACGTTGGGTGAAGTGCTAGGAGAACAGCTACTAGACAAAATCACAGACTACATAGATGACATTCTAATTACTGCCAAAAGTTGGGAGGAACATAATGAAACACTGAAACAGGTTCTTGATCAAGTTGAGAACAACAACATTAGTGTCAACCTAGACAAGTCTGAATTCAGAAAAGGTGAAATTAAATTTTTAGGGAATGGCATTTCAGTGGAAGGCATCAACCCTGATACCGACAAACTCGAAGCCATTAGAAATTTCCCACAGGCTAAGACCAAAAGGCAGATTAAAGCATTTATAGGGCTCAACGGATTATATCACAAATTTGCGAACAATCAGGCACTCAATGCTCAGGAAATGTTGGGCTTAACTAAAAAGAATGCCACTTGAGTGTGGACTAAAGAGTGCGGGGAAGAGTTTAAAAAGATCAAAGACAAATTGTGTAACAGCATCGTGTTAGCCTACCTGAATATAAATGAGCCATTCTGCATTTTTGGTGACGGTTCAGAATATGTCACAGAAAAGGAGGCTTTGGCAGTAGTCTTTGCTTTCAATAAATTCAGATATTACGTCATGGGCAGAAAAGCTCAGGTTTACACCGATCATGAAGCATTATCTTTCCTTATGGATTGCAGACTGAGCCACAACAGACTGACCAGATGGGCCATTGCTCTATAGGGGTACGATTTTACTATCGAGTACTTTCCTGGAGGAAGTAACATAGTGGCAGACACCTTATCTAGGTTACCTGTTGGAATGGACAAAGCAGATTTTAATGATTCAGGGCAAAAGGAGGTATCAATTATGTACCTCACACAAGTAAAGAAGGAGGACAAAATTTGAGTCATCCTACAAAACCTAAAAAGGGAACATGAGGATATTAAGCTTATCCGCTAAAATCAGGATATATTATACGATATATAAAGGGATCTCATAAAGGAGAGCAAATCCTGAGAAAAAGCAGTGGAAGGTCTATTGGCCGAAACAGAGTATCAGTAGCAGATAAGATAAAGGAAAGCTGCTACTTCAGCAATATTGAAAAGAAGGCCAGGGCAGTATTGAAAACAGGCATTCGATGTCAAAAGATCAAGGCAGCTAATTCTAGCAATAGAATGGAAATGCATAACATGATCCCGGCCAAAGTATTAGAAAGGGTCTGCATGGATTTTTATGGCCCCCTTCCAACATCATGAGAAGGATATAAATATCTATTTGTGGTGTTGGATACATTGTCAAGGCATGTGGAATTGTATCTGTTGAGAAAGGTTACTGGTAAGTCGGTAACAGACAAAATTAAGAATGACTATGTTACCAAGGTAGGCAACCCCGAGAGAATCATTAGCGATAACGGAAAGCAGTTCACCTCAGTGTACTGGAAGCAAATGTTGAATGACTTAGATATAAAACCCATTTACATTTCAAAGTACCTCAATCCAACATGAGTGAGGAGAGAGCTCAATAGATTATTTAGAACCTATTGTGCTAACAAACATTATATGTGGGTAGAATATGTTGAAAAGTTTGAAAGAATAACCACAGAGTTGCCTCAATCGACCACAGAACTACCTCCACAGGAATTGATGACAGGGGAAAGTGTGCCCAGTATTATCGAGTAAATAGTTAGCTTTCCACCCAGAGATGAATTATCTACCCAAGAGAAAAAAGACCTGGCATTAAAGAGGATAAAGGAAAAGGCGGCTAAATGTAAGAGTAAACATGATCAGCAATTCAGAGAGGTATTGTACCAAGTTGATGAACTGGTGCTAATTAAGTCAAGACTGAGGTCCTCAAAAATTGATTCGTAAACCAAGAAGTTCCATGAAACGTATGCGGGTCCATTTAAGATAATTAGACTGGCTCATCCTAGTGCTGTGGAGGTGGCCAACCCAAAGACAGGACAGAGTAAAGGATTGTATAATGTTGTTGATATCAAAAAGTTTCATCGGAAATAGAGTAACTTCAGGGGGCAATAGAACACTTTGCACTGCTAGGTAGCTGATGCCTACGTGAGACGATTGGATTAAACGTTATTAGCAACAATTGGTAGATGGTCTGCGAGTGATTACAAGCAGTAGTGAGGTTTCCACAGCAATACATATATATTTAGGCTAGGATGAGTCCAGCTACAGTTCAAATGAGGATGAAATAGTTTTGTATCTACCACGGAAGTCGACCACTCATATATAAACGATAATGAGAGAGTTTTGGATCGACCACTCGTATATGATGATAAGGAATAGGAATGTAATAGGCGACATGAGAATCGGCCACATATTTAGGGATTAGTAGGTGAGGTATTTCCGCTGAAGCATTATTATTATTAATAATTGTATCATGAGTTTTTCTGTAAGTTCTATGACAGCCTCTGCTGCATATTGAGGAGGTAAATAGAGTGAGCAAACAGTGACCCTTCAACACATATGAATTTCAATTGCAACTGCTTGCAGATCAGTAACCAGGGCAGAGCAAAGGAGTGGTGCACATTACTGGCAAACACAGGAACCTCGAACTTGGCACTTTTCCCAATGACGTCATCCTTGTAGCAGAGCATATAGCTCCCTTAGTACAATGGCATCAGATGCTTTAAAATGAGTTTCCTGCAAACTCAAGCACTGGGGGCGTTCCTGTGCTGCGAGTTTCAGTTCCTCCTCGAGTCCTGAACCCATTCAGGTTCCACTGTAGTATGGGTACTATTTCACCAGTGTGGTTTTAATTTGCCGATTTCTTTGCACCAGGGAGGTGAGGCACTTCTAGAGAGAGGGGGAGAGGAGGGGCCGTCTGGGTCTGGTGGTGAGGCACCTGACTGCATGGTTCCTCCTCACCAGTCAGACATGACAGAACAATGTCTGCTGGTGCTCGGAAAAGGTTTCAACCCAAACGTTGTGACTGTCCCAGTTCCCGTTCCCTAAAGAGGATGACGGGAAAAGGAGGCATAGAGAGGCACTCTGCTTATGGGTGCCATGTTGATGCTCACTGTGGAACTGTTGCTGATCTCTTCTGTTATAGCTGCCTGTATTAGTATGTTCTTACTCGCTTTGCTTTGGGCTTGTACACATAAAGGTATAGGTGCTTGTGGTTGATAGTGGTATGCTGGACGTTGTATGCACTGAAGCATCCACTGTCCACCTTGGGAACAGATTTCTGCACCACAAAAGAATACAAAGTGGCAAAGACAGGGGTTTTTGTTGCTTTATAGTCTTTACTGTCTTCAGTATAAGGGATCTGCTTAGTCACTTTTATTTCCTGAACTTTGCCTTCCTCAGCATAAACAAAACAGTTTCAGCTCCAGACTGAGAGTCTCACAGAGCAGTTGATGCAGACTGCCAGAGACGGGCAGTCAGTCCCAGTGTCATGGGCTGCCTTTCCATACTTCCCACAGATCGCTTCACCTCTGCAACTCATCGTTCTATGGGCAAAACGCTGCCATTTATAGCATCACACAGGATTAGGTATGTAAGACCTGCTGAAGTTAGAGGAACACTGCCATAATATGTTCAGGGAGCATTGGAGAATTAAAGGTGACAATGAATATAGAGGTCTTCTCAATTTTCCCATTATTCCTTCAGATTCACTTCTCCTCATCCACTATCCCCTATCCATTCTTACTTCAGCTCTCTTACATCCACATCCATGACATTACAGTACACGAGAGAGGCATGCACCTCACCGGTCATATCATAAACACCCAATTTGTGTGATTACTTAACAAGTTCCACCTGCTTTGACTTGTTAGTTTCGACAAACAGGAACCATTATGCAAACATTTAATAGACTTTAAGGTGCCAGAAACCCTCCTCCTAAGTCTTTATGAATTAAAAGGGGGAAATTTTTTCTAATGTTCCCTCCATCCTCTTTATCACTGGAAAAACATTTTGACTTTCCTTGAGCCTTGTTACTATAGTCAAACTTATTCCAATTATGAGGAGGCCTCTCTCATACGTTCAGATGAATCGGTATGAGTATTCCCAGGGAGTACAGTTGAGAGGAAAAGAAGATTTCGAGGGTTCCATCTCAGTCCCATGAACATCTGGGGAAATAAGGGTCCACTCAGACTAAGCCTTGGGTACCTGAATAAGCAGTATACGACAGGTGTGACAGGTCCCCCAGAGTTGCCCGCTAATGATTGTTCTTCCTTAACAGCCATGCATCTTATCGGCATGCAGCACACCTTGAGATTGAGGTTTTTTATAAATGTTTACCATCCTCATGATCCGAGCGGTTAAGGGGAGATTTACTATCTCTTGGCTAAAAAAAAATCGATTTTTTTTTAATTTTATTTTTGGATCCATGAAACAGTTTCTCTGAATACGGAAAGGAAATGTTTGTTATTCGCAGTTGAACAAAAAAAATTCACCTGCCTGAAATCAGCGTTTTTCACACACCAGTTTTTCTCGGGAATTTAGACTTTTTAGCCGCGAAAAATTATGTGCTTGCCCATGACTAAAACTGATAAAGTGATCAAGGACCTTATGACAGACTATGGCTTGGCAATCCAACGGCATTCCAGTTCGGCCGAACAGATAAAGAAAGAAATTTGGGCAACTTATTTCCACAAGTGTTTGACGGATGACCATCCACAACAGCAAAATTGTACAGCTGGGGAAACTAGTTTGTGCAAGTGGCACATTGCAGAGACTACCAGACATCTGACGAATATCAACACGACCAGCCGCTCTCCAAAGAAGTTCAAAAAGTGATTCATCTGATCTACGAGGCCCTTTCAGAGGACGAGTTACTGTGCCGGTGCTTGGGAGAAAACACACAAAATTCAAATGACAGTTTGAATGCGTGTGTTTGGAAGTTAGCCCCCAAGCAATTGCATTCTGGTGCGAAGACTGTGGAGATTGCGACTTTCCTGGTAGTGAGCAGCTTCAACGAAGGGTATTCAGCAATTCTGAAGACATGACAATGACGGACATCACCCTGTGACTCTATTTGATGCAGTTCACCAAGCATTCGGACGACCACTGGATTCAAGTGGCCGAAAACCGTTTGTCACCGGCCATACGAGCGGCTCTGGAACAGCGCAGGATGGCCCAGATCGAGCAGAACGCCCTCTATGAGGAAGAGGAAGGACTAGTTTATGGACCCAGAATAGCAGATTAAACGTAAGTTGCATAATATTGCATTCATATGTAGTCAAAACGTCAAATGCATTTTTCTCTAAATGACTTTTTTATCGGGCGGTATGATAACTTCAAATCTACTGAACTGATTGACATGATTCTTTGTTTCTGATGATGCTAACTAAATTGTCCAGGAGTTGTACCACTTTTATTCCAAACCATCAACTAAAATACTTTTACTTGGCCGACGAAGCCAAAAAATCGATGATAACCCCCCCCCCCTTTTTTTTTCAAATGGTCGCCAATTTGTTTCCAATGGTCCAAATAACTTAAGCGAGTTACAACTCCTAAAGAATCTTATATACTTCACTAACGTCAACTCAATTTTGATTTCAGATGAGCCGGCTGACCTGTGTCATACCGCGCGTGGAGGTCTACATTGAAATTTTGGTTCGTTCCGACGTCCGCCTTTGCTTTTCGACATTTCCGGTCGAAAAAATTCCAGTTTGTACAGGAAATATCAATAAACATCTTGATCAAATTTCACATAGATACCTATAGCACATCCCGAGAAAAAAATTCTCAAAGAATATGCTTTTGCGGGCCAAAGATAGTAAACCTCCCCTTAAGTGAAGATCCCCGTTCATTGTGACACACAATGTTCCACTGTCGTGTCACATTGTGGTTGCTGAAGCTTGCCCAGAGCTTATGGTAGCAACAGACTTGCAGCGCACACCAGTCTCCAGCTCAGGAAACCCAGTGTCACAAAGCCTGTACCTAGTAAACGAATGCTGAGCCCCTGAGGGCACCAACAGAGAAGATTTCTGATTGTGTGACAGATAATGGCAGCAATATGAAGAAACTAAATTGTTCGATGTTTGGTAGAAAAGATTATTCCTTGTTTTGCACACATATGAAATTTAACTGTAATGCAGACAATATAGCTCAGTCATTAAAAAGCACCCTCCATGATTACTGATGCTCAGCTAAACAATATCAAGGAGACATTCTATTGCAACAAAAGATATTTCTGGGGACTCTTACTTGACTGTCAGCAAAGCGATACTGTGAGTAAATTGCCCGAATGAAGCCCTTAATAATAGTCAAACAAAAGACACAATTACAATCCAGTGTAAAAGTGAACCATGCATAACAAATGAAACAGTCATTTGAGAAAATCGAATATAACTCAATTATGGCAGTGGCTACTGTGTTGGATCCAAGGTTTAAGTGATTACATTTTAAAGATCCTTTGGTCAAGGGTAAAGTGGTCACATACTGAAATGGATTCCCAAAAATCAGTAACAAATCAGATTCTTCCGGCAAATCAGAAGATGAAGAACAGGTTTCTGATGTGTGGAAGTATCAAGAACTTTTTTTTTATTTCTGTATGGTCACACCACTAACATTACGTCCACACATCAATAAAAACACATTTGTTTCAGTTTATCTAATTCTAATGTCTTACACCTGGATATAAATAACAAAATGTTTGACAGCTAGCTGTTTAAACGACAGATACAACAACAACCCTTCAATCAGAGAATGAGCTTGGCCACACCTTCTATTCTATCCACTGTTCTCATATCATTCTGCTATCTCAGATACCAGTTGCCACAGATGTCTCATGTGGACAGTAACGTAACAG